>NC_135239.1:205885589-206187256 GCF_051348905.1 Ranitomeya variabilis
AGAGTTGTACCCCGTGTCCCTCACCACTGTGCCTGGGTATGTTCTGGGCTCTGATATTATTCCAGCTTTGCTTTTTTATCAGTCAGCCCAAATTATTGCTGTGCAAGTAATCGTGGGAAGATGACTGATCACAAGACGTCTGTGGCTGCGGCCTGTGAGGCCTCCTAGGATAAAAAAATTAAAGGAATGTGGATGACTTGCATGTGGTTCTATTCTCTCACAGTCTGCGTCATGTCCCCTTCATGAGGACGTTGCGCCCCAATTCTCCGCAGCATCAAAACATCAGTTCTGCACGTAGTTTACTGGAATCAGGCAGAACTTTCCCGTTTTTCCATTTTTTCCTTTTACACCTTCTATGTGGGTAATTATTATTATTATTATTATGCATTTTTATAGCAATTAAATTACCCATCCTCAATAACAGGGACGGATCTCCGACACTGCCCTACACACTAAAGGGTCTATTATTGGAGACCTGTGCACCGTCGTGGCATTATATTCAATTATTGGTGGATACAGATGTGGTCTCTATTATACTGAACCCTCCTCGGGGGAGGGGAAGCCTTATGTAACGGCCTCTATTGTGATGATGGATAAGAGCCTCTCTTTGTCTCTATCGTAAAGACTCTGCTCCCTGTTTGATCCATGATGCCCTTTTATGTTTTTACATCCAGTTTAATTGATTTTTTTGTGTTATATTATTTTTCATAATAACCACATTAGAATAACAATAGCAAAAAAGCTACAAACATAAAAAAGATACAAAGATAAAAAGAGACATCCTAGTGTAACAAGCATCTACTTTATGTCGTTAGTTAAAGGAGACGCATCACAAAAAGCTTAGACGGCAAATTAAAATGCTCTTCCATACTTGCCTACGTTAAAATGTTGCGGGGGTGCAAAAAAGTTGGACCCCACTAATCTTACATTTCTGGCCTATGCTAGCCCAGTCACAACACATCTATTGTATATGCCCGATCTGAGAGGACCGACCTTTAGGACTTTGAGAATGTGGGTGCTATGGCTGGGAGAAGGGGGCCAGACACGAATCTATGGGTTTTGCCTGGTATTGCAACTTTAAAGGAATAAGGCTGAGCTGCAGTACCCCATGCAACCTATGGACAGGTGTGGCGCTCTTTTGGGAATAAAGCAGCACTAATCCTGGACCATTACAATCACTCATAGACATTCTAATTTCTTACAAAAAATGACACCTTTTATATATTATTGCCAGTATGCTGGGGGCTAAGAGGGAATATTTATCGACCTCTCCATAGTGGTCTCTCTGGTCATTTCCAGTATCCTGCAGTAGTATATCCCATTCTGTCTCACTATATACCTTCAGGTTTTCTATATCTGTGCAGACACATTCGTCGGGCTGATTACATGGAGGGGGGCGGCCGCCTCACATTCACTGACAGGTCAGCGAGTGCATTGTGACTGCTGTGTCAGTGCAAACAGTCATTACTGAGCAGATAGCTAGCCTTGTGAACATAGCCGGGCACCTGGGGACATATAGATAAATAGCAGTCTATTTACTGATTGGTTACTTTCCAGTAACAAACAGCGCCACAACTGTCCTCAGGTTCCATCTGGTATTGCAATTCATCTCCAGTGAAATGATTATGGATAAACTGTAATACCGTATACAACCTGTAGACAGGTGTGGTGATGTTTGTGTGAATCTCAGACAACCCCTTTAAGTTTTTTTTTTTTGGTTGTTTTTTTTTGTGTGTGTGTGTGTTTTGCAAATTTAGTGTGAAGTACCCCAATGTGACCCAGGATGTATGCCATCAGTATGTGTCGCTAATGGCCACATGCGCTCTACTCAGCTGTCACATCTGTTTCCCCAAAGTACAGTTCCAAGTAGGGGGCAGCAGAGAGCACAGGGGCAAACACCACCCAGAATAGGAGATATTGTTGGGAGTATTTGGGGACCTAGAAATTTACTATATGTGCCCAATATTTGGTCAGTGCACACTTAGCCTTCAGTGATGAGCGAACATGCTGGGATAAGGTGTTATCTGAGCATGCTCGGGTGCTAACCGAGTGTCTTCAGTGTGCTCGAACAATATGTTCGTGTCCCCGCACCTGCATGTCTCGGAAGCCGCAACATGCGCACGTTCACTCATCAGTCTGGACAACACTGTGGCTCATTCTGGGTGATAAATTTGGGGCATGGTCAGACTTTTTGGTCTGATTTTATATTCTCTCTTGGTGTTGCTCTCTTTTCACATTTTGAGCAGCAGGAGTGTGATGTAGTGCAGCGTTGCTTCCTGCATATGAAACGCCAACAGACCTTTTTATGCTTTATGGATTGTCTTCGAGAGATCGGCCATACGCTTTTAATATCTATTCGCTTGATGGGTGCTTCTTCGGACCCCCATACTCGGCGAAGAGAACAATTCTCTGAACAGGGGCCGTTGCCTGATACTTTGTGTTCCCTCCAGACTTTACTTTTCTCCCAGTAGACCAAAAAGATTGGGCATGGTTCATTTCAGCCATTTGCCATCGGGGCACCCCCTGCCGTATTATGGTCATGAGAAACCACTTCTAAACAGTTTTTACATGTCCTAGAGGAGCTTGGAGACTTCTCCTCACTCGACACTAAAGGTGGTCTCCTCCAAACCCATCTTCAGTCTCCCCCTCCATTTTTTTGAATCAGTGAGTGTCTGAGCACTCAAACTTTTAGTTTTTTTTCAAACTTTTCTTTTTAAAGTTGAAGTTTTATGATAATAGGAACCCCTTTTAATATGATTTATGGCTAAAAATTCTAAGGGTACCTTCACACGAAGCGACGCTGCAGCGATAGCGACAACGATACCAATCGCTGCAGCGTTGCTGTTTGATCACTGGAGAGCTGTCACACAGACCGCTCTCCAGCGACCAACCATGCCGAGGTCCCCGGGTAACCAGGGTAAACATCGGGTTGCTAAGCGCAGGGCCGCGCTTAGTAACCCGATGTTTATCCTGGTTACCAGCGTAAAAGTAAAAAAAACAAACAGCACATACTTACATGCGTCCCCCAGCGTCTGCTTCCTGACACTGACTGAGCTCCGGCCCTAACAGTGTGCTTTCACTTTCACTTTAGGACCGGCGCTCAGTCAGTGTCAGGAAGCAGACGCTGGGGGACGCATGTAAGTATGTGCTGTTTGTTTTTTTTACTTTTACGCTGGTAACCAGGGTAAACATCGAGTTACTAAGCGCGGCCCTGCGCTTGGTAACCCGATGTTTACCCTGGTTACCAGTGTAAAACATCGCTGGTATCGTTGCTTTTGCTTTCAAACACAACGATACACAGCGATCGGACGACCAAATAAAGTTCTGGACTTTATTCAGCGACCAGCGACATCACAGCAGGATCCTGATCGCTGCTGCGTGTCAAACTAAACGATATCGCTAGCGAGGACGCTGCAACGTCACGGATCGCTAGCGATGTCGTTTCGTGTGAAGGTACCTTAAGTATTTTCTCCGCTCTTCCTTTCTCTATCCCCCTGTCCCATTCGTCCTCAATGACCCCACTCTTGTATTTCCCATCGCTTCTGCTGAGCACAGCTAGCAACAGTCAACAAACTCTGTGACCTCGGTGTTCACTAGACCCATAAGATCCTTTATGCAATGCAAATGTTTATGTAGTCCCTGGTATGCAGGGACTTTTACTACCATCTCAGCTATCTGATAGGAACTTCTAAGGCCCCGTCTCACTAAGCGATTTACCAACGATCACGACCAGCGATATGACCTGGCCGTGATCGTTGGTAAGTCGCTGTGTGGTCGCTGGGGAGCTGTCACACAGACCGCTCTCCCCAGCGACCAACGATCAGGGGAACGACTTCGGCATCGTTGAAACTGTCTTCAACGATGCCGAAGTACCCCTGCAGCACCCGGGTAACCAGGGTAAACATCGGGTTACTAAAGGTACCTTCACACGAAGCGACGCTGCAGCGATAGCGACAACGATGCCGATCGCTGCAGCGTCGCTGTTTGATCGCTGGAGAGCTGTCACACAGACCGCTCTCCAGCGACCAACGATGCCGAGGTCCCCGGGTAACCAGGGTAAACATCGGGTTGCTAAGCGCAGGGCCGCGCTTAGTAACCCGATGTTTACCCTGGTTACCAGCGTAAAAGTAAAAAAAACAAACAGCACATACTTACATGCGTCCCCCAGCGTCTGCTTCCTGACACTGACTGAGCTCCGGCCCTAACAGCACAGCAGTGACGTCACCGCTGTGCTTTCACTTTCACTTTAGGGACCTGCGCTCAGTAAGTGTCAGGAAGCGGACGCTGGGGGACGCATGTAAGTATGTGCTGTTTGTTTTTTTTACTTTTACGCTGGTAACCAGGGTAAACATCGGGTTACTAAGCGCGGCCCTGCGCTTGGTAACCCGATGTTTACCCTGGTTACCAGTGTAAAACATCGCTGGTATCGTTGCTTTTGCTTTCAAACACAACGATACACAGCGATCGGACGACCAAATAAAGTTCTGGACTTTATTCAGCGACCAGCGACATCACAGCAGGATCCTGATCGCTGCTGCGTGTCAAACGAAACGATATCGCTAGCCAGGACGCTGCAACGTCACGGATCGCTAGCGATGTCGTTTCGTGTGAAGGTACCTTAAGTGCAGGGCCGCGCTTAGTAACCCGATGTTTACCCTGGTTACCAAAAAAAACAAACAGTACATACTCGCCTTTCGGTGTCCAGGTCCCTTGCCGTCTGCTTCCTGCTCTGACTGAGATCCGGCCGTACACTGAGAGCAGAGCGCAGCGGTGACGTCACTGCTGTGCTCTCACTTCTCACTGTACGGCCGGGAGTCAGTGAGAGCAGGAAGCAGACGGCAAGGGACCTGGACACCGAAAGGCGAGTATGTATTGTTTGTTTTTTTTTACATTTACGCTGGTAACCAGGGTAAACATCGGGTTACTAAGCGCGGCCCTGCGCTTAGTAACCCGATGTTTACCCTGGTTACCAGTGAAGACATCGCTGGATCGGTGTCACACACAACGATTCAGCGATGTCAGCGGGGCCTCAACGACCAAAAAAAGGTCCAGGCCATTCCGACACGACCAGCGATCTCGCAGCAGGGGCCTGATCGCTGGTACGTGTCACACATAGCGAGATCGCTATGGAGGTCGCTGTTGCGTCACAAAACTTGTGACTCAGCAGCGATCTCGCTATGTGAGACGGGGCCTCTAGGCTGTGGCAAATGAGGCCCTGGTGCCTGGTATCACAGATAAGACGAGGGCACATAAGTTCAGGCAGTCAGCAGCAGAGATGTGGCCATTCTGAAAATACTCTGCTCCCCATTCAATGCAATGAATAACTGTTGTAAGTATACGTTGTAATATTGTGATAGAAAACCCATGAAATCCCAAGGAGAACAATGCTGTGCACCCCGCGCTGCCAGGAGACTGCACAACTGAGCCCCCAGTGTTGGCCTGTACACATCATAGGAAATCCCATCTGTGTGGGAGTAGCCCAAGGGTCCACCAGTGTTTCCCATGGACAACAAGAGGCAAAAATTACTTTGCTTTGAGCAGAAAGTTTACAACATAAAGCTATAATGATCACTTTGGTCTCTGCTCTGGGCCTAATGCACACAGTGATGTCAGAGCATAAAATAATAGACAGTAATGTAGTATAACAGTAATGAGATAATTAGCGTAACTGTGAAATTACACTGCAGGAATCATGAGCACAGCTAGACCACAATTATTTAATTATGCTCAAGGTAATGTCACAGTATAAAATAGTGATGTCACAATACAGGGATAATATACACAGTGATGTCACAGTACAAGTATGATACACACAGTGGTGTCACACTATAGGGATAATATACACAGTGATGTCACAGTACATAGATAAGAAACAGTGATTTCACAGTACAGGGATAATACGCACAGTGATGTCACAATACAAGGATAATACACACAGTGATGTCACAGTACAGAGATAATACACACAGTGATGTCACAGTACAGAGATAATACACACAGTGATGTCACAGTACATAGATAATAAACAGGGATGTCACAGTACATAGATAATAAACAGCGATGTCACAGTACATAGATAATAAACAGCGATGCCACAGTACAGGGATAATAAACAGCGATGTCACAGTACAGGGATAATAAACACAGTAATGTCACAGTACAGAGATAATAAACAGTGATGTCACAACACAGGGATAATAAACAGTGATGTCACAGTACAGGGATAATACACACAGTGATGTCACAGTACAGGGATAATAAACAGTGATGCCGCAGTACAGGGATAATAAACAGTGATGCCGCAGTACAGGGATAATACACACAGTGATGTCACAGTACAAGGATGATACACACAGTGGTGTCACACTATAGGGATAATATACACAGTGATGTCACAGTACATAGATAAGAAACAGTGATTTCACAGTACAGGGATAATACGCACAGTGATGTCACAATACAAGGATAATACACACAGTGATGTCACAGTACAGAGATAATACACACAGTGATGTCACAGTACAGAGATAATACACACAGTGATGTCACAGTACATAGATAATAAACAGGGATGTCACAGTACATAGATAATAAACAGCGATGTCACAGTACATAGATAATAAACAGCGATGCCACAGTACAGGGATAATAAACAGCGATGTCACAGTACAGGGATAATAAACACAGTAATGTCACAGTACAGAGATAATAAACAGTGATGTCACAACACAGGGATAATAAACAGTGATGTCACAGTACAGGGATAATACACACAGTGATGTCACAGTACAGGGATAATAAACAGTGATGCCGCAGTACAGGGATAATAAACAGTGATGTCACAGTACAGGGATAATACACACAGTGATGTCACAGTACAGAGATAATAAACAGTGATGCCGCAGTACAGGGATAATAAACAGCGATGTCACAGTACAGAGATAATAAACAGTGATGTCACAGAACAGAGATAATAAACAGTGATGCCGCAGTACAGGGATAATAAACAGTGATGCCGCAGTACAGGGATAATAAACAGTGATGTCACAGTACAGGGATAATACACACAGTGATGTCACAGTACAGGGATAATAAACAGTGATGCCGCAGTACAGGGATAATAAACAGTGATGCCGCAGTACAGGGATAATAAACAGTGATGTCACAGTACAGGGATAATAAACAGTGATGTCACAGTACAGGGATAATACACACAGTGATGTCACAGTACAGAGATAATAAACAGTGATGCCGCAGTACAGGGATAATAAACAGTGATGTCACAGTACAGAGATAATAAACAGTGATGTCACAGTACAGAGATAATAAACAGTGATGTCACAGTACAGAGATAATAAACTCTGTGATGTCGCAGTACAGGGATAATAAACAGTGATGTCACAGTACAGAGATAATAAACTCTGTGATGTCGCAGTACAGAGATAATAAACAGTGATGCCGCAGTACAGGGATAACACAGTGATGTCACAGTACAGAGATAATAAACAGTGATGTCACAGTACAGGGATAATACACACAGTGATGTCACAGTACAGGGATAATACACACAGTGATGTCACAGTACAGGGATAATACACACAGTGATGTCACAGTACAGGGATAATATACACAGTGATGTCGCAGTACAGGGATAATAAACTCTGTGATGTCGCAGTACAGGGATAATAAACAGTGATGTCACAGTACAGAGATAATAAACAGTGATGTCGCAGTATAGGGATAACACAGTGATGTCACAGTACAGGGATAATAAATACCATGATGTCACTGCACAGCAGCCTCATGGTCTCTCTCCGTTAATCGGTCATTTACATTCATAGTCTGATTTGGTGCTGACCCCCAGAAGTCCTGTGTTGAAGCGGGCTATCACCATGGTCAATCATTGTACGATGGAGACCTCCGACTTAGTAAAGAGTTGGTCACAGCACTGTCCTATGTTATGGTCCTCATCCAAGTTTTTAATTGGGATCATTAAACCTTGCTGGAGTTTACCCGTGGAGGGAGGTTGTATACTTTTTTATATGAGAATCCGGTGTCTGTAGCTGTAAATAGCAGGATAACGTCACATTTGTAGATGGAGAAAATAACTCGGCACAGAAGTTTCTATTTCTGTTCCAGATTTTGCAATGAAACACGAGAAATGAAAAATACTTGTGCAATATGTGTGGGAAGTCACCTCCGGCAAGAAATAGTTTCCTATCAGAGTCACACCTTGATGACGTGGCGATAAAGGAGAACGGAACCGCAGTCAAGCACTGCACATGGTAATATGGGAGCCGGTATGGGCAGGAGCGGAGCGACGCTGGGGAATGCTAAGGACATCGTTATACTCATTTGCTTGTGTTTGTAGAATATGAAACCTACTTGTCACATTTTTCCCTAAACTATCAAGTAATCTCCCAACAAAAGAGGAGATTTCTTGAACCCGCCGGCAGGCAGGCCTCATATTAGGCCACTTAAATGTCACTTTTAGACTAAAAAAAAAAATAAGTGGAGGAGACAGACTATTTTTTACTAACTGGCGCTGGTAAAAGGGTGTGCACTGTTTATCGGGCACTCTCTGGATGGCCTGGCACAGTTAATAGAGCACTTTGGCATGCACATTTTATAGGGTATTCTCCGACTACAAGAGTTAATGAGACGCTGTCTATGGGGCACTCTTTGGATTGCACAATTAATTATGTACTTTGTATGGGGCATCCTGGCATGCTCTCTATATGGGACACTTGCATGTGCATGGAGCAGGCTTTGGATGGCACATAATGGGGCACCCCAGCATGCTCTGTGTATAGGGCACTCTCTAGATCGCACAGATATTGGTGCACCCCAGCATGCACTGTGTATAGGGCACTCTCTAGATGTCACAGTTATTGGGGCACCCCAGTATGCACTGTATATAGGGCACTCTCTAGGTGGCACCATTATTGGGGCACCCCAGCATGCACTCTGCATAGAGGGCACTCTTTAGATTGGACAGTTATTGGGGCACCCCTGCATGCAATGTGTATAGGGCACTCTTTAGATTGGACAGTTATTGGGGCAACCCAGCATGCACTGTGTAAAGGGCACTTTCTAGATGGCCCTGCTATTGGGGCACCTCAGCATGCTCTGTGTATAGGGCACTATTTAGCTGATGGAGTTATTGGCGCACCCCAGCATGCACTGTGTAAAGGGCACTTTCTAGATGGCCCTGTTATCGGGGCACCTCAGCATGCTCTGTGTATAGGGCACTATTTAGCTGATGGAGTTATTGGCGCACCCCAGCATGCACTGTAATTAGCACATATTCTCTGGTTGGCACAGCTAATGGGTCACACTTTGGATGGCTCATAATGGGGCACACTGGCATACAATGTGTATAGAGCCCCTTTAGTTAGACTAACATTGGAGGTGCAGTAACTGCTTGGCACTGTCAAAGTTTTTGGACATAGCTAATATTTGAAGGAAAAATATTTTACCTAAAACCTACCTTAAATCTTTTCTCAAAATTTTTAAACTATGAGTGAACCCCACAGATTTATGGGTGGGATTCGCGCTACGCAGGGGTGTAGCTATATTTGCACATGGGTTTGGACCCAAAGACGTTTCTGACACTAGCATTATTAAAGGCTCATGGCCGGTGGGAGGGGTGTGTTCCATACTTTACATTGCCGAGCTTCACGGTGCACCATTGACACCACCCATGAGGAACTTTGCTGTGGGATATTTGAGTTGGGGCTCCCTTATAGCAGGCGCAGAGGCTTCCTCTATCCTGGCATGAAGGGTTTTACTTTTTGCATGGATTATTTGGGCATTCTGAAATTGACATTTATATTTTCTTTATGGGAAAAAAAATAAACCAGTCAGGGATTCATATCTGACATTTGTAGAATCGTTGCCTGGATTACCAGCAGTAAATGTAACATTCGCCATCTGGGGATGACGCTCCTTCAGCTTCTGCAGATTCTTCTACACTCCGAAAAGTCAATAAACTCACTGACCTCCGAGTTCTGCGAATCTCTAGGTTCAGATATTTCCTAGTTCCCTTCAAATATTTGCACAGCTTGAAATAGAGAAGCGTTGACTTTACTACTATCCATAAAATCCTTGTAAAAAAGTGATTGCGAGGCAGAGACAATCCCATATTATCAGTTCTAATGTTGATATTTCAGATATAGAGGGATTAGAATATTACTGGTCTCCTAAAGGTGATAACGGTGATAATCCTAAGGGTTAAAGGGATCCTTTTTTTTTATTTCAGCAATACCAGGCGACTTGAGATAGAAGCATAAGACAATCTTTTGTGTGATGGAACAGCTGCAGCGAGAGAAATAGAGTGGTGAGTCCGTGCCATTAACACGTTCCTTCTGTCGCCCACACACTGCATAACCCAACCTTGGCATGACTGGCAGTCAATGGGTTAAATGTGATTCAGCAGTAAAGCTTGGCATTAGAAAAGCGAAGACGTCTGACATTAATGCAATAAAGTTGGGCACAGACATCATCAAAAACAATATTCGTCATTCGGTTTCTTTTGTAAACCTTTTCGAAGATTCAGTTTTAGAAAGTTGGGTGATAAGCAATTTACATCTTGCCCATAGTCATAATGGGGTATGTTCCTTTAGATGCCCTTTATACAGAGGTATTCTTGTCTAGGAGAAATGCTCATACACGACTTCATCTACCAAAGTGCAGTCTCCTGCTGTGCACATGAAGATCTAAGTATCATTTGGTTTTCTTCAGGAGCGAGCCGCTCTTCTGCCTCCCTGCTTCCTGCCCGCAGGGGAGCATTGTGCTCCTGATGATAGCCCTGGAATCGATGCTCTACTAATCAGATCTGTGCGCTTTCTCATGCTGCAACCAGAGGCCGCTTAGAGGAGCTCCGAGGGAACTGAAGCCGGCTAGCTTCAGCGCAGCACTTGCAAGCTTTAAATCGAACAGCTTGCATTTTTGCAAGCTCCTTGCTTAAGAGACCAGCCAACGCTGACAGACTGCAGAGGTAGCCGGTAACCTAGGCATCAAGCTGCAAACTATAAAATTAAAAATCCCTCCGTTTTTTTTTTTTTTTAATAAGAATACATTTCAAAGTAGCTTATTTTTACAAGCACTTTGCAATTTTACTAATTTCACAAGATGACACTATCCCTTTAGTGTACTGAAAGAACCAAAAACAGTTCAATCTACACCTCTCAACAATCCCATTTTTCACAGTTTTTTCATATCTCTTGCAGTTGCTTCTCCAGGAGATAAGTGTTAGTGGCCAACAAAGAGCAGAGATGAACATTTTTGCCCATAGCCGCTCCTTATTATTCGGTCACACTTATTCCACAACCACCTGATGCCCTGTTCGCTGCCTCACTAAATGTCCAAGCAATGGTTTCAGCTGTGCCCAGAAAATTACCAACTCTTCTTGAAGTCCTGGAGGCTTCCCCATTTTTGGGAGAGTGTTGTCAAGTGTCGGCTTGTTACACAATATGGACCTTAAATTCACATGTATATGTAACTCCGATTTTCTATCCTCGAAGATTTGCCTCCTTATGCACAAAGTATAAGAGGGTTTCTCACGGACCCTCTTACAAGAGCATTGAACATGCCCATTAAGGGACGTTTTGCTCCGACTTTTTTTAGAGCTGTGATTGTTATATACCAAGCTGCTGTCTCTTGGTTGGGTATACTGCTCATGTGAAAAAATATTCTTAATATGGTGTGTAACCACTGGAGGTCTAACGAGTTTTGGGATGTGATCCAGGTGCCTCCTAGCTGATATAACTTCGGTCAGTATGCCCATTAGAGTGCTGCGTAGCGTATGATTGTTTGAAATGTCTCTTTTTAAGGACGATGTGCAATGGCTAATTGTGATGAGAAGCGTTAGGAAGAGCATAGGGTCAAAATTTGGACTCGCCCCAATAATTAGAAGTTATAGAGAGAGGTCCTTGTTTCCGGCCACCCAGGATCAATATCATAGTTGCACGTGATCGTGTTGGAGTTTTGTGCTGCTTGAGTAACCTGCGATGGAATAAAGTGGGGTGTGGGCACACTTGCCAATTCCTACGACTGTCCCAGGCATGGTAGACAGACCACCCACGTCTTAGGGAATGCAGGGCCAAGGATACCCACCAATATAGCCAATTAGCAGTGCCTGTGGTGAGTGAGGGCGATTGGTTTGGTCCAAGAGGTAAGGAGGTCTACTACCAACCCTAACGAAGTTGGAATTATGCATTATGGAGAGCTTTTGAACTGCAAAGATCCCATATATTGTTCTTGCACAGGAGCCCTCTTTTGTCTGTGTCGCCTAGTGGTAGAAGACGTGCCATGCCGTACAGGCCCAAAGAGAAACATTCTCTGAAGGTGGAGTAGAAACCAGAGAGTATCTGCTCCCAAACACCCTACATAAGAAAGGCCAGAGGGTGTGACGCAAAGGATGAGAATCCCCAGTGCTGTGCGACATTTGTGTATAAGGACTGCCATCTACTGTTCAATCGAGACTCTTGTGTAACCAACTGGAAGAGGTAGAGTTTCAGGAGGGACGAGATTAGACGGGGCACCGGGTCAGGGTACCTTGATGGCACAGTTCCCTTATATAAGAGGCCAGCATGCCAAGACGGGAGTGGATTTGATGCCAACAAGAGGGACAGCCAGAACATGTGTTGACGAAGAGGCTGAGACCAGGGTACTAGGCCGTGACAGGGGGTGCTTCCAGCACTGACGTACGGTGTAGAGGTTGGTCTGGGTTAGTACAGCAGACAGGAGGGGGACGGTCCGCTTTACACTATTCACCTTTGCCACAACTACCCCAGTTTCCCGCCACCCTAGAGAAATAAATAGTTTAATTGGTTACTTCTGCCTAAACCCCGTCTGAGTGTTGCATCTGGTCACCTGCTTTACAGTAACAGACCTGTGAGTCTGAATACGGCCTTTGTGAGAGGAGACCTGCAGAGTGGTAAGCTGGCCATAGATTTTAGACTTATGCTGGCCGAACCCGCCAATATTGACTGGTTCAGCCGACGGTCTAATGTGTTCGAGGGTGCTGCCCAACTTATGGATGGGAGAGATGTCGATCATGCATATCCGATTGGAGACTGCCGAGTGCATTGATCTCCCTGAAATAAGTCGCCAGCCGCTCTTTCAGGTGGCGTTTTTCTCATAGAAAACACAGGAGCACTCGGCCAAACGAGCTATCCTGCATTCAAGAAAGTTGTCTGAGATGGATGTTGGATGAACGATCTTTCGACTGACAGCCATCTAATGTGTATGGCTAGCTGTAAGGGACCAGGAGACCACCGCAGAGAGGAAAGCTGGCCATACACATCAGTTAGCTGTTGGCCGAATGTTTGCTCGGAAGATGGCTATCCCTCCCGAACTTCCATACCAATGAGCGCTCGGCTGAGATAATTAAACATTTCATGTCCTTCTTTTATAAAATGTGAGTTTGTTTCGTGACTGATTGCATATTAATATAGCTGTGAATGATGGAGCGTTCTAATCCCGAACCACATGGCGCTGCGTCTGTGTCATCCATGTGATCCCTTTTATTTTGTAATCATCTATGCTAATAGGGAAAAGGTTAACAAGTTCTGAATGCACAAACACGGATCAGACAACGAGCCTGATGTAAGATATTTCGGTGACAGGCCTGTTCTCCCACGTGAGGCGACACATGTACATGAAGGACCCTCATAGACAAAACATCTCCTCTGTGCACGCTCCGATCAGCGCCGCACATCCTCTCCATGTGCTGCCACAGGTACTCTGCCATCTCATCTAATGACAATGCCATCAACAGCTGTGAAGAGGGTGCACAAAGAAATGTTAATATATTCATTGCTTCCCACATGGTTCGGTCTCCTAAGCAATCAGTCATGGTAAACAAGCAATGCAATTGCATCAAGCAATAAGAGGCCACATTATGCTCAAACGTTTAAAGGGCCACTAAATGTAAAGTTGGCAGATTGTACGGCAGCTCCATATCATTTGCAATTTGCTGTACTTTAATGCAAAATAGCAGCACAATCTCATGCATAATAGTTTAGCTGCTTTGGTCGTGACTAGCAATAGCGATTTCACAAATTATCAGAACGCTGTTGCTATTTTTTGCATGCACCAAATCTCGTAGGCATGACATCTCACCTAACCATACAAGATTCCATAGACGAACACTGCCGGAGATATTCGTAAAGTTCTGCCCTGATCAGAGGAGCCATTGATCTCTATCAGACATGGACGGAAAATTTTCTAGAGGTTTTCTGGACATAAGAAGTGGTAAGTGGAAGGTCAGAGAATTACGTAGATTTCCAGTTAAGGGGCTCATACACTATAGATGAATGTCGGCAGAATTCACCAATTTCGGTGGGACCAACCCACCACGTTTTGTGTATGGTGATGCCCTGACTTTAGTCCGAGAGATTAGGATTGGGGAGATGGATTTCAACATTCCCGACGTTCTTACGGGAGGTAAGGCATCCGCTGCCTCCCCTCTTTCTATTAAAAGTCCTGCAGTCAACCCCGGGGTAAATGCACATGAGGGTAGACAGAGATTCGGATTAGTGTCTCTAAAACACGAGCTATGGGCTTATTGGCACTGGTTGCACTTGGATGCTTTTTTTTTCATATTGGATGCTGTATCACAGAGGTATTTCTTCCTGCAGCACCATATGGCAGCACATCTACAGTATGTATGGTCCACATAGAGGGTGATCCAGCCTTCCCAGTGATTTTTAGCGTTGGATGTCAGCTGTATTGCAGTAAATTGCTGGCTCGGGATGGATCTAGATATATAGATAGATGTGCGGCACAATGGGCTTCTACTACCTTTTTTTATTTTTTTTGCATTCATCATGAAACCTGACATTGAATCAGAACATCTTGTCTGGCAGTCCGTATAATAGGCTTGTCAATGGGAGCGGCTGCCGGCGTAC
This sequence comes from Ranitomeya variabilis, assembly GCF_051348905.1. Classification (NCBI taxonomy): domain Eukaryota; kingdom Metazoa; phylum Chordata; class Amphibia; order Anura; family Dendrobatidae; genus Ranitomeya; species Ranitomeya variabilis. The sequence goes on from NC_135239.1 coordinate 205,900,505, forward strand.
TGCAATTACCAAGTGTAAAGGAACATCCAGAGCATTGCCAGCCGGTGATTATATGTGTTGCTATGGTATCCACAGTCCCAATATATATTCAAGAAGAAAATAAAATTGATCTTCTCTGTAAATTCTCCTGTTATTGATCAAAGTCCCAGCATGCCATCCTAGAGCAAAACAATGCCTACATTTACTCTAAAAAATATAATTTGTGTGTATTTTTCTGAATGATTGCAATCAATTTGGGGGTGGGGTGTGTACAATTGCAATCAATGCCGATAAAATAAAAAATGAAGCGGCTCTGCAAGAAGTCTTGTTTAAACATATCTTATTACTCAGTTTTTGCACAGGAGCTTTAGAAAACAATGTGTCTCCATGGTAACAGACTACAAACAAACTCTGTGTAGTCTGTTCCTGCCGTCATGTGTTACTCCACTCCCTCATCCCCTCTATTCTGACAAGCCTACAGTGGAGTGACACCTGACTGCAGGATCCGACTACACAGGGCTAGTTTGTAGTCTGTTACCATGGAGATGCATAGAAGTGCACAGGACTTTATAGATAAAACAGTGGAAGGATGTTACACCTGACTGCAGGATCCGACTACACAGGGCTAGTTTGTAGTCTGTTACCATGGAGACGCATAGAAGTGCACAGGACTTTATGGATAAAACAGTGGAAGGATGTTACACCTGACTGCAGGATCCGACTACACAGGGCTAGTTTGTAGTCTGTTACCATGGAGATGCATAGAAGTGCACAGGACTTTATAGATAAAACAGTGGAAGGATGTTACACCTGACTGCAGGATCAGACTACACACAGGGGTTTTTTGTTGTAGTTTAGGTAGCTGTATACACTTAAAAAAAAAAAATATTAATAGTTAAAAAAATTTGGGTCAAGACTAGAAACTTGGCGTTGAGTAGATAGAGGGGTTACTACTACTGGTACAATCTTAGGGATCACTAATGAGTTTTAGAAAGGCATCTTCCACAATAGACTGGCTATACAGGCAGTGCCCAAGGGCCCAAAAACAGCAAGGGGACACATCCTAAAAATACCAAGTACATGAAAAATGGCAAAGGATAATTGTTACCTCTGTTGATGGTTAGTAATTTCACCGGGGCTCAGACCCCTCCCATTTGGCTTCATTGTGGAAAAAGGAGTCAATATGGGGTAGTCATATGTACAAAATTTACTAGGAAATCCAAAACAAATGATACAAGGGCTCTGTGATTAATAGGCAATGTCATCATGACTATTGGTGACCTGTGCACTGGCAGAGATCCAGATAAGGAGGAAATTAATGCATATAATTCCGGCAAATGAAGCGGCATCCATGTCGAAGCCGCCGGTATTTGTGCCGCCAGTAAAGTAGACAGAGGCTTGTTTCAGTAATAGGTTCTAATTAATGGAATGACGGGTCGTCTTTTGCAGCTGTCATCCAATTATAGTCTGGATATTTTAGTGACCACACACATGGAGCTAAAGAAAGACGTTTCTGGAACCGCTTCGGCAATCGCAACTTCCCCTCCAATATGTGGCGCAAGTAAATTAGGACTTTCCACGTTCCAATGTCAGGTAAACAAGTAAAGACCAGACAAGAGAACACCCACCAGAAATGTCATAGGGCCGGGGACATATTAGCTGCTCTTACCTTCACATCTATGATCTGGGGAAATGTCTGTAGTTGCCCGAAAGTGAAGTTGATGTTTTTTACCCCATCACAAAAAAAGTGGTTCTTTAAAGCAGTATTAAAAAATATAACATGTATGAACTATCTATAGAAGAATCCTGTACATGTTTCAAAGGATATTGTTACATCAAGGAGGTAAGTGTATAGGAATACAGTTATACACATGGTGCAAACAGATCTAATAGACGCAGTCGGTCCCCTCATTATAAAATAAATACGGGATACCACCATATAGTACACGTGGATTGTGCCGCCTCACTGTACACATAACTAATGCTACAGAACAGTACATAGAAATCACACTCATGCTGTAATATAAAGGGACACACAAACCCAATGCCTATATTTATCACCATGTAGAGCACATATTGTATACTGATATACTGTGCACATAAATAATGCAGTGGGATAGTACACATAAATAACACTGCAATTCTGTAATATAAACAAATGTGCAAGCATTTAATAGGCACCGTCATTGCCTATATTTGTTGCCATATAGAACACATACTTTATGCAGCCATAGTGTACACATACATAACACTGCCCTACTGTAAAATACACACTGATACAAACTGATTCACACATATTTGGAAAACACAGTCAGTTCCTATGTCTGTCACCATATAGTTTCCATAGATTGTGCCGCCATATTGTACCCATAAATAAGGCTACGAAGAAGTACAAATAAATAGCACCACATTACTATAAAATACACATATATACAAACTGATTCACCCACATTTGGTAGATACAGTCTGTTCCTATATCTGTCTCCATATTGTTCACATAGATTCTGCTGCCATACTGTACACATAAATAATGTCACCAAGCAGTATAAATAAATAGCGCCACATTACTATAAAATACACATATACAAACTGATTCACACACATTTGGTAGATACAATCAGTTCCTATATCTGTCTGTCTCCATGCTGTCCATGTAGATTGTGCTGCCATACTGTACACATAAATAATGCCACCAAATAGTACAAATAAATAGTACTACATTACTATAAAAATACACACTTATCCAAACTGATTCACACACATTTAGTAGACAGTCAGTTTATTTCTGACCATATTGTTAGATTAGTTGTGTCTTGTTAAACTTGTTATCTACCTTGTACAACATACGTAACTAATGCCACCAATTATTTTTTACACAAACACATTGATTAACATCCTATCCAGAAACCGTCATCAAGCTGCTATATGTTTATTTAGTACCTTCAGTGCACAAGGGTGTTGAGCTCTGTTATGATGGTGGATTACCTCTTTTCGCTAGGTCAGATGTGCGTATTTTTAGTCTGTATGTAGAACGGATTTCGGAGGTCATTTCTAGAACGTACGGATTCTAGTACAGACTGATCGCCATGTTGATGAAAATTGTCTATTTTCTCAGATCGAAAAATGTACGATTTTTCCTGCGCTCGTTCAGCACAAAAATTCTGCAAATCCTCAGACAGATTTTGCTGCAGATTGCACCCAGAATATCCTGTATATTGTCACTATTTAAAGTGACACAGCCTGATCTCATCGACTGTCACACAAATCCTATCATGACGTGTGAGGACTGAGGAACATTACCGATTTTTTTTTGAGAGTTCAGCTCCAGCCTCTTTACTAAGAACATGATTTACTGGAATTCTCACTGCAAAACTGCCAGGAATTTGGTATTTTCTGCATAATTAAAACGGCTGGAAAGAGGGAAAAAAAAACCCTAAACACTAAAATACCCCAATACGTGCTGTAGACTATAGTGGTGAATTATTACTCGCACTTAAATTTGCCTCTTAAAGAAATTATTTGGCAAATTGCTGCTCACACTCAAGACAAAATTCACATATCCTTCCCCTAAAGTTATAGTTACCCGGGCTCCACTTTTCCGAAAATTCATGGTTCCTGTACAACGGCGGCGTGTTCAGGTCCATGAGCTGCCCAGGAACTTGTACAGGAAAGTTCTCTATCGTGCGCGGAAGGTAAGAATAATTTTGAGAAAGCGGTTTTCCTTGGGACATTAGTTCAAGGTGACTTCCCATCTTATAAAGTGATGGTCCTCGTCGGTGTAGCAATGTGCCCCATTTTATACTGCAGCTGACCCAATAGAGCCTCAATGTAGTGGCCGGGGGCCACAGACAGAAGAGGGCCCCTATGCAAGAAAAACATATGGGCACTTTGCAGCCCAATAGCTCATCATAAATGAACAGCGTGGAGGTGAAAATGGGCCCCCTGACCTAGTGGGCCCTGCGCAGCTGCGTAGGGTGCACTAATGATATGTCCACCCCTGAGCCACCATGCAGGGAAAGAACAGTCTATGCCGACATTGCATCCCCTTCAATTCCAAGATATGCCATAACCTTATGGAACAGGTATTAATCCCCTTTAATAGAGGGTATTTCATTTATTTCGGGCTCCAATCTATAAGCCAAATCCACTGGAGGACCCGGGATTTTGCTACCTAATTTTGAGAGAAGCAGAATGTAGGGGCCCTGATTCCACCGATGTGCCACTTACTGGACTTTGAGTAGTATTTATAAAACCACTGGGTTATAAGCAGGTGATTATTTCTAGAGGACTAGTCGGCCTGCTGTTAGGTAGTCCAACCCCGCCCCTACTACTGATTGGCAGGTTTCTGCCTATGCGCAGTGTACACAGTCATAATCTGCCAATCAGTGGTGTGGGCAGAGTTATACAGTGCTCAGCATTCAGAGAACTGCTAAATCTACAGCAGAGAAAACTGTGATTTTATCAAAACTGCCCAGTAAGTTCTCATCTATTTCAGATATCGTCATCCGAAATACAGAAGAGACGAGTGCATGATGCGATTTATTTTTTTTTCATGGATATTGTATAAAAGCTGCCATCTGAACAGCCCTATTCAATGACACTTGTCCATGTTTGAAACCTAAACCTTATGCCTGTATACAGACAGGGAGATCTTGTATATTGACGTTGTGCTGACAAAAGAACCACATTATTCTCCCACTCACCTACCAATAACCGAATTAATTTTTTTTCGAGTATTTAACATTTTGTAAAACAACAATTTTAAACTGAAAATGCCACAAGTTAACATCATTCCATTGATATCCCCTCCGCAGGCTTATATTTCTAGAGAATGATCTGAGATCCCCTAAAATCAGCTGATACATGTCTTAAAGACCTGTCACCAGGTGAAAAAAAAATACTGTATTTGCTCTTACTTAATTCCTGCTGATCCTGCACATTCAGCTTTTTTTTCTTTATAAATCAGCTGTACTGTTGCAGAGATGTGGGCCTTTTTAGTTAGTGCTTTACAAAGGGGCGTGGCTGAAAATTGTAATCACGAAGACCCGCCCCTGAGGATCCCGTGAGCCACCGGTGGTAAAAGCCTTACAGATTTTCACTACCAAAGTGCCCTTATCTCTGGAACTGAAGGCGGAATTTAAAAATTAACAAAATAAGACAAAATACTAAGGGGAGTGAGGGTAATATAAGAACTGCAAAAATTGGACACTTTTGACCTTGCCACGAGTTTCTTTTACAGATGACCGAAAATGACTTGATATCTCAGCAGATCGAATGATTGGGCAAAATGTTGCACTAAAAGATTTTTGCACATTATTGATAACGAACGATCGCAATATAGATGATGTATTAATTACAAGTATCTATATTGCATGTAAATATGTCATCAAATGGATTAATATATTTCACACCGTCATCTCCCATCCAGAAATAGCAGTAGAATCAAAAGTGGTTTTCTATTTAACGAAATCCTATAATTGACATGTTCGCCCGGGAAGGCGATGGACTCATATGACACGGGGCAAATCTCCAATGGAAAATTAAAGGCTCCGCTATTTTCGGACAGGTGAGAAGACATTAACGTCAACTCTAATCCCGGTGAGTCCTATAGAGTCAATGAGGGAGATTATCCATGCACCGAGTTCACAATGGAAGAAGGTCAGGTTGGCTCTTCAGCTAATTCTCCAGCTACGTGCCATGCGATACCGGCAATAGGTCTCCCCGCCAGAAGGGACTACAAGACTAAAGGCTCAAGGGAACCTTTTAATGTTCGGTACCACCTTGTCTGATTAAAGAACATACCCCCTAAGATTAGAAACTACCCATAAATATTCTATAAATGTGACATCCTATTGTCCTAAGGTACGGCATTTATGTATGGTTGGAGGGAGCAGACCACGACTGGTCAACAAATTGAAGGCACGTTCAGGCAATCAATATGTGAACAATGGGGGTCCGACCCCCTGGGCTCCAGCACTTCCTAAATAATATGCCATCAATTATAACGCCTGGAAAACTTCATGTATCTTTGGAAACTTTCTTATACTTTTGCTAAACATTCTTTCTATCCAGTTGTTAGTTCTATCTGTAGCTCCCACGTCCTGTACATATGGGGATGAGCGGCCTCTTTATTTTGCTTCTTCGTCATGCAGCCGCTCACCTCTGCGTGTGCCGTGATTAGATGCCAATTAAATCTGTTATTTTGACTCATCATCAATTGTATAAAGTTTTTCATTGCTGGCATTCACACATGACAAGGGCATGGGCGGATCCCGCCTGCAGCACCGGGCAGGACTTTCCAACATTGCATTCAGCGACAATCGAGTATCCTCCCAATTTCTGTTGAATTCGATGCCTGCCACCCACCCCGAGCCACGTGAGGAAAGCTGCGAACAAGTGTCTTATTAATGCTCCGCAGCAACAATTATCGACTTTGGCTCCTACAATAATAAAGGATTGTGAGGTTACGACTGGTTTTGTTTATCCTACCAAGAACTGGGATTGTGTCCAGTCTGGAAGAACGTGTGTCGTAGGGGCATTATGTTCCCCTCTAGTATCCCAGATAGATATTCAGATCCTCTATTGCTTCTTTCTGTAACTAACGACAAAAAAATGACTTAGGAGAGCAATCATTTGGCATAGGTCATCTGTCCAAAATACTCCAGTATTATAAATTCTGCATTATACTGTAGATAATGGACTTCGTAAGGATTTGTAACATTGGGATCCCCAGACCTCCAGAAGGGTGCAACTACTAGGATGCCAGGTGTAGCAGATGTGAGGCCACATGAATGCACTCCAGTTCTGCTGCTTATTACAATGCCAGCACTGTGGACGAGATTTTACCAAACCACCCACAGTCTACAAAAAAAAATAAATCTGCAACCGAATTTGAATAGTGCTACAGATCTTTCATCTGCTTCTAAGTGCAATGCACAGGGTGAAATCTGCAGTAAATCTGTAGCATTTATCCAGCACATTCCGTAAGATTTGGTGCAGGTTCTAGGTATTGATTTTTGCAGTATATTAGACCCTTAGGATCAGGGTGAATCCTTAGGCCTTCAGCAATAGTGTTTTTGTTTCTGTAAAATCCACTACTTTTAACAATCAAACAACATGGTTGTCATTTAATTAACACTTGCTCAATGTACGGTTCTTCTTTTGTTTTGTTTTTTACCATAAACTTCTATGGAGTGCTGGGGAAAAAAAAACGCATTAAAAAAAAAATCACAATTGTGTTTTTAACTGTGAAGTCACAGAAATTCTGCACTAAAATTTTTTTCAATACTGAACCCAACCCTAATATAACCCTCCCACCCCCCACAATAAACAGATTGATATTGCATATATTGGAGTGGAAAACATGCATAATTTTCGCTACTTATGAACATACCCCTATAGGGCCTAGCAGCTGATATTGACTTATAAAAGCTCTAGTAATCAGATTCATGAGCTGGAAAATACTCTGACAACTACTCTGGGCCTGTGACCCATATTACTCACCTTCCCTCTCTACAGTTCAGGCATAATGCCCAATGGGGAGTGGAGATGTTTGGATTTCACAATTTGCAAGCGCTGACTATCATACAAGGCTGTTTTCATCATGGGGCTTCTTGGGGTGACCAGCTGTGATGTCACCTTATTAGGGGACACACTGAGGTCTCTATATGTTCCCTCTTCCTATATATACAGCATACTATATATGCACATAGTAGGCAGCTTGTGGTGTCCCTCCGGCTGCCGCTGACCCTCTAACAGCTGGGAAATTCTTCCACATCGATATGCTCAGAAAGTTCCTAAGAAGAAGGGGATTTTCACGTTCTAAAATAAAGCTCGACATGAACAGTGTCGCCAGTATTATTTTTTGAGCATATCATCCCCCTTGTCCTATAAGCCCCCGGCAGAAGAAAAAGCCAAAAGAATATTCGTGAAGACTAAATATTTTGCTCAATTCCAGGCAGCATGAAGCAGGACCCCATTCTTAAGATAGAGGTGGGTCCCAGCGATATCCTGTCGATATATCATAAAGGTTCGAGACAGAAAATCCCTTTTATTATCAGTAGCGACTGGAACTATTCTTTAAAAGTGTGTGTCCTTCTTTTGAAGATCATGTCATTTTTTTTCAATTTTTCGGTTACAGAGCTTCAAATTTTGGCTACTTGTAGCCTCCACTAGATGGAGCTCTAGTGCTATTGCATACAAAGCTCCCCCTAGTGGCCAGCCAGAATTTTACAATTTATATCTATGGGTGTGTGATATAATTATATTTATTAAATGGACAAAAAATGGTGACATTTTGATGAAAAAAAAAAAAAATAGAAATCATCCTGTAGATACTTTAAAATTCACATATTCTTGCACTAAATGGGAACAGATTAGGTTTGCGATGTTGCGGGAATGAATGGTTTCTTCCCACACATCTGACCTCATCTCATTCTCTGTGCTCCTTGTACATTTTCTAGAAAGACTAGTGGTTAATGTGTCTCCTGATGAGTGAATAACACCTCGAGAGGTTATAATCTAAGCCTCAATGTATATCAGGGCGCGCGGCGGGTGGTGGTCACATCCGCACCCGTTCATTGGCGTGAATGGTTCCCTGAGTCATACACAATGACAAACTCACACAGGAAAACCGGGTGAGAATTCGACAAGACGTTTATTGACTTTAAATATAAGAAATTCAGCCTAATGTGAGAGGTTCACAATCTCAGCACGGCCTCGTGTATTGCCCAGTGCTCGCTGATGCCAGCTGGTCGCATCTGTTCTGCTCAGAGTTATGAATGGACAATGCATTATTGATATTTTTCCTGGAAATCCTCTCCCCCAGCTGTTTTTCATGTTCGGAGTAGAAATGTAACAAGATCTCAGCAAATTCTTCTGTTCAACAAACACGGACATTTAAATTAAAGACCATTCCCCTATCAGGTTGTGTGTCAGACCTGTTTTAGGCAACTAGGCAGTTGCCTAGGGTCCCCGGGGGGAAGGTGGGAGGTATTCTCAGGAGTATGTAATATAATGAGACAATGATTTCATCACTGATCATTATGCACCTTAGGGCAGGTGCAGATGAGCCCTTTTTCGGTCCAACTGCATTCTGACAAAACATCGGATCGCACTCGGACCGACCAGCGTTAGTCTATGGGGCCACGCACATGTCTGATGTTTTCTTCGGACAGAGACTATCCGAGTAAAAGAATCGCTGCATGCGTGAGTTTGATTCAATATTCAGATCGCACCCGCCTATACAAGTAAATGAGGCGCTGAAAACGTTGGACTACATTTGGATGACATCTGAGTGCAGCCTGATTTCCGTGCAATGAAATAATGAAGAAGATGAAAAACAATTTTTCTCTATCTTCTCATGATTCGAGAGAATCGGAGCACAATATGTTCAAACTTTGATCAGAGTTTGTTCGGAGTGTGAGCATTTGCTCCCCATAGTCTAAGAATGGTCCAACAGCAATCCGATGTTTTGTTATAAAATACGCTCGTCTGCATCTGTCCATAGTTATATTTTTTCTTTATCTGGGAAAGTGAACTGATATAATCAAAATCTACAGATTGTGATACTTAGAGTAGATACTTTGCAGATCTGGCCCATCTTGGACATAGAAACATCAGTTTGTTTAGATTAATAAATAACTTATCCGTTAACTATGTCAAAAGCAAATCAACCAGTAGCAAACACAAAAGCGGTGCTAAGACAATTCTGTAATCATTGATAGTTCCGTGTCATATCTGTGCCTGGTACACGGTGACAATCAGTACAATCACCAGGTCCTACAAGGGAAATAAAACGACTTTCCGGCATTTTATTTTGGGGTAAATCATGAAGAATCCTGAAATCCACCTCACTTTCATGTAACTATCACATCAGAAGCCTGGAATAAAAATATGAGGTTTGAAAACAGGAAACTGACAGAGTCTACAAAGTCCAGCAGATTGTAGCTGTTCTCAGACTCAATGTTCAGGAGTTTCTAGGAAAGTTTTGGAAATGACCTGGACACTTTATAACTGCTGGGGCCCCGCTGTATCTGCACATGTTTATCTTATAGGGCGCGCCGAGCTTTTGTTAGGATCCTTACAGTGGCAGAAAGTCAAGATTCATTTCCACACGTCAGAATGGTGTTGCTGTTTCATAAGAATTTAGAAGATTCCCTGCACTCTGCACTTTCCAGTAATGATTGGTAGAGAACAAATCTAACTGTCATAACACTAATTAGTAAACTAATGTATAAAATGTAACTCATCTTCAAGAAGCTTGTACTTTCCAAAAGATTCAGAAGAATTGTGAACACAGCAGTGGAGTATAAACTAGAGGATCAGTAATGTATGTACACAGTGACTGCACCAGCAGAATAGTGAGTGCAGCTCTGGGGTATAATACAGGATGTAACTCAGGATCAGTAATGTAATGTATGCACACAGTGACTGCACCAGCAGAATAGTGAGTGCAGCTCTGGGGTATAATACAGGATGTAACTCAGGATCAGTAATGTAATGTATGTACACAGTGACTGCGCCAGCAGAATAGTGAGTGCAGCTCTGGAGTATAATACAGGATGTAACTCAGGATCAGTAATGTAATGTATGTACACAGTGACTGCACCAGCAGAATAGTGAGTGCAGCTCTGGAGTATAATACAGGATGTAACTCAGGATCAGTAATGTAATGTATGTACACAGTTGACTGCACCAGCAGAATAGTGAGTGCAGCTCTGGGGTATAATACAGGATGTAACTCAGGATCAGTAATGTAATGTATGTACACAGTGACTGCACCAGCAGAATAGTGAGTGCAGCTCTGGGGTATAATACAGGATGTAACTCAGGATCAGTAATGTAATGTATGTACACAGTGACTGCACCAGCAGAATAGTGAGTGCAGCTCTGGGGTATAATACAGGATGTAACTCAGGATCAGTAATGTAATGTATGTACACAGTTGACTGCACCAGCAGAATAGTGAGTGCAGCTCTGGAGTATAATACAGGATGTAACTCAGGATCAGTAATGTAATGTATGTACACAGTGACTGCACCAGCAGAATAGTGAGTGCAGCTCTGGGGTATAATACCGGATGTAACTCAGGATCAGTAATGTAATGTATGTACACAGTGACTGCACCAGCAGAATAGTGAGTGCAGCTCTGGGGTATAATACAGGATGTAACTCAGGATCAGTAATGTATGTACACAGTGACTGCACCAGCAGAATAGTGAGCGCAGCTCTGGAGTATAATACAGGATGGAACTCAGGATCAGTAATGTAATGTATGCACAGAGTGACTGCACCAGCAGAATAGTGAGTGCAGCTCTGGAGTATAATACAGGATGGAACTCAGGATCAGTAATGTAATGTATGTACACAGTGACTGCACCAGCAGAATAGTGAGTGCAGCTCTGGGGTATAATACAGGATGTAACTCAGGATCAGTAATGTAATGTATGTACACAGTAACTGCACCAGCAGAATAGTGAGTGCAGCTCTGGAGTATAATACAGGATGTAACTCAGGATCAGTAATGTAATGTATGTACACAGTGACTGCACCAGCAGAATAGTGAGTGCAGCTCTGGGGTATAATACAGGATGTAACTCAGGATCAGTAATGTAATGTATGTACACAGTGACGGCACCAGCAGAATAGTGAGTGCAGCTCTGGGGTATAATACAGGATGTAACTCAGGATCAGTAATGTAATGTATGTACACAGTGACTGCACCAGCAGAATAGTGAGTGCAGCTCTGGGGTATAATACAGGATGTAACTCAGGATCAGTAATGTAATGTATGTACACAGTGACGGCACCAGCAGAATAGTGAGTGCAGCTCTGGGGTATAATACAGGATGTAACTCAGGATCAGTAATGTAATGTATGTACACAGTGACTGCACCAGCAGAATAGTGAGTGCAGCTCTGGGGTATAATACAGGATGTAACTCAGGATCAGTAATGTAATGTATGTACACAGTTGACTGCACCAGCAGAGTAGTGAGTGCAGCTCTGGAGTATAATACAGGATGTAACTCAGGATCAGTAATGTAATGTATGTACACAGTGACTGCACCAGCAGAATAGTGAGTGCAGCTCTGGGGTATAATACCGGATGTAACTCAGGATCAGTAATGTATGTACACAGTGACTGCACCAGCAGAATAGTGATTGCAGCTCTGGAGTATAATACAGGATGGAACTCAGGATCAGTAATGTAATGTATGTACACAGTGACTGCACCAGCAGAATAGTGAGTGCAGCTCTGGGGTATAATACAGGATGTAACTCAGGATCAGTAATGTAATGTATGTACACAGTGACTGCACCAGCAGAATAGTGAGTGCAGCTCTGGAGGATAATACAGGAGGTAACTCAGGATCAGTAATGTAATGTATGTACACAGTGACTGCACCAGCAGAATAGTGAGTGCAGCTCTGGAGTATAATACAGGATGGAACTCAGGATCAGTAATGTGTGTACAATTGTAGCAAAAAGTTTTTTGAGACTTACACAGATTTTGATTTTCACACATTTTGCCACTTCTGTGTTTTTCGCTCTTTTGGTTACTGAAGTACAAGTAGAAACATTTCATACATCCTGCACCATAAGTGTCTGTGTTATTATCCTGTACCCCGAGTGTCAGTGTTATGCTGCATCCGTGCAGTGTTAGTGCGTCATTGCTCTGGGAATAAGCCCCATCTTCGCCTGATCGCAGCCTATACTTGTGGTACAGGTATATGATTGATATTGTGTGGATCAGTCCTGGATCTTTTTACTTTTGTCACATCACTATCGTCCCTATGGATCATCTTTATAAGAAAACACCGGCACCTGGCGACCACATTTCCATCAGCGAGAGGTGTAACATCGGAGGTCTCCGGAGATATCGTCGCTCATTCCTAGAATCCTTTTTCTTAGAACGAGATTATTCCTATGTGAATCGGGAAATGAGCAACACTCAAGATCTTTCCTTCTACACGGACATAAACATCAAACTAACATATTAATGACATATAATGTGCATTTAGATGAATGTCCGCCCTTCATTATCTACATTGGTTTTCAATTCTTTCTGAAGAATTTATGAATATTCCTTATTAATATGACCTGTCTGATCATGTCCCAGCAGCTCTGCACCGGCCCTGGTACTCTTTCTCCATACCCTTCTCATGTTACAACAGCCAGAAAACCCTTGTCCACAGCCTGCATACAATACTTAAAAAAAAAAAAAAGATATAATTCTGATTGTTTCCACGACTGGAAAGAAGAGAGAGAGATTAAAAAGTAACTATTATTTTAATTTGAATTACATGAAAATAAGACATTTTGTAATGTACCTTATCAGAGAAATCTGCTTTTTTTCTCCTCCCGGTTTGATCTTCAACTCTCAACTTACAGGTGAAATGTGTTTTCATCGAATATAGATTTTCTCATTACTGATATAGATGACAGTTGGTGCTCATAAAGTTCTATGGAAGGGGAGGAGCTAGTGGAAGACTCAGACATTCTGCTGCAAGGTCTCCTGAAATGGTAGTTAAACTTTAAAGGGAATCTATCACTAAGAAACCCCTTCCACCCAAAGCCTCAAATGTACATGGGGCACACAGGTCTTAGAAATGTGAATCCAGTCACATCTTTATATCTGCTATCTGTTGCTGCATTTTCGAGTAATTAGCATTTTCATGCAAATTAGTTGGTAAGTGCTTTGGGCATGACCAAGCACTTAACTAGTTATTGCCTTATAATAATAATAATTTTATTCCATAGCGCCAACATACTCCACAGCGCTTTCCATTTTAGAGGGGACTTGAACAGTAAGATAGTTTTTTTTCCACCCAGTACAAGACCCTTTAGCTTACTATCTGTGTGATGTCAGGCACCAGGCAACAATATCAGACAGTGAGCTATCAATCAAGCTAAGCAGTCTAGTGTTAGACCGGGAAGCAACAAGTCCCTGGCTCCCCAGGTTAAGTGCTATGTCATACCTAGAGCACTTAATGCATCATTTGCATATGAATAAAAACACTAATTTCTCAGGAATGCAGCAACAGATCGAAGATATAAAAGTGCTGATGTAAAGATTTACCTTTCACAGAACTGCAAGCCAATATGGTTTGGGGGGTTTCGGTTTTACTGACAGATTCCCTTTAAGAACCTACTGCATACATCAAACACAATATTAAGTCTACAATTAGCTCCCCCTAGTGGTTACTGCTGGTAGTCAGCATTGTATCATTGAACTGATTGATAATAAACACCCTTGCTGGCAAAATATCTCTCCTAAGAAGGGTCAGAAGTGGAACATGGCAGATCCTTCTTTCTTCCCCCGATATTGGAGAACTTTTAGCCACTGGGAACGTTTTTTTTTACTTTTTGGAATGATGTTGGTTATTAAACAAGCTCCGTTCACATATTCGGTATGCATAGAAATAAGAAAATCCTTTCTATGGTACAAGCTAAGATTTGCATTTTCCACAGAACTAGGTATCAAAAAGTCGACTTCAGTCAGATGCCCAATAAATCTCTTACATGCAGTTGACCATAAAACATACAAAATAAGAATGTGAGATCTGCACTGAGATTTCTAAATGACCCCGGGACACATTTGGAAAAGGACAAGCGTCTCGTGCAGAGCAGATGCTGTTGATCGGTGTCAGAATTGCACATTGCCTTCCCTTATCGAATCTCGCAATATTTATTTCAATCTTCTATGTTCTTGGAGGCCTCCCAGCTTCACACCCCTGACCTTTCTGCATGTCAGCTGCCCTCTTGCCCGTCTGACTTCCTCTTTGGACACTATGTCCCCATTTTTTTTCTTTGTCATACACACGACACGAGGAATCAGGCAGGCCCCCCATCACCTGGTACAGGGATAGGATGGTCCTTATAGATCCCAGGACAACCAGATAATATCTGAGGACATGATGCCCACAGGAGATCTCGCCAGTTTTGGACGCACCCTCGTAAAGCGTGAAGTTATCATAATAATGTGTGCAGGAATTCCAAAATAGTTCAGCCAGAAAACTGGGATGTACTGGTTTCTACTGGAATTTAAAGCAAATAATGATGTTTTTCACATTAACTTAACCCAATAAAACCACATAAAGCAGATACAAGATACAAGAACTTCTTAGAAGTTGTTATAAGTCCCTGAAACTCATCTAAAAGTTTCTTAAACACTTTATAGTGGCAACAAAAATATATTAATAATCCAGGAAATAGAAAATTAGAGGGCACTCACCGGTCTTCATATTCAGTCTTTATTAGCAATACATATGGATAAAATTCATGGCCGGGAACGTCAGAGCCGAAGCTCGTGTGAGCAGGGAAGGAAGGAGACGACGGCCGTTTCGCGCTGTGCTTTGCGCTTCTACGGGTCACTCAGTGTGAGAGCAAGACAGCGGAAATATAGTGCCGGCCATGACACCCACCTCCACCTGTGAGCCCTCCCACCAAATCTAAAACACTCATTAAAAGGCACAATTAAAAACAATATCATATAAGCATAATTTCATTGCAAAATTTCTTCAGTTATTAAATTAGAATGCTGGCTTGTAAATATATGAGCGGAAATCAAATATACTTAATACCACAGATATGAACACATATACACCAACGAACCCTTAGCACTTGCCCTTGTATTAACCCTCCTCTATCATTACTCCTTTTATTCTAGAGGTACCTACTATTAATCATTTATCCATAAGCTTTCCTAATCCTTTCAAAGAAATATTGAGAGATCCACTCTATCATTGAAACCTAAAGGGCCCATCGCATTACTGCGCATAATCCATTTTGCCTCGGCCCTGAGTAGCAGATTATCTAAATCACCACCTCTGGTAGGTAAACTAATTTTTTCTATTCCCGCAAAACTTAAACAGTCGGGGCAGCCTCCATGCTTCTCCTTCACATGGGCAATTAATCTCGGTACCCCCTTACCTGTAACTATCGACCGGCAATGCTCACGGAACCGCACAAACATAGGTCTGATCGTTTTACCTATGTAATAATATCTGCACGGACAGAAAACCACGTACACGACGTGGTCCGTCCTGCACGTTATAAAGTCATTTACTATGTGCTTAATCGCTCCCATTTGCAATGTCCGTTCTGTTACATGCTGTTTGCACATAGGGCAGTGTCCACACTTGTGGTTTCCTTTAGGCGCAGCAGTACTCAACCAATTTTGATTAGGCTTGACAATTCTATTCCTCACCAGTTTATCCCGTAACCTGACACTTCTTCTGTTGGCTATCAAGGGACCTCGTGCCACAATAGCTGCCAATTCTTTATCCTGCCCCAAAATGTGCCAATTTCTCTTAATAGCCAACCTAATCTGCTGATCCATGCTATTATATGGAAAACAAAAAGTGAATCTTTTTTCTTTTTTCGGCCTGTGTGTCACCAAAATACGATCATCAGCCAACCCCCTTTCTCTTATCACTTTCTCCTTTTCTGATATAATCAATTTTTCTGGGTAGCCTCTCTCTCTAAATCGTTGTGACATTTCCTCAGATTGTCGCAAAAATCCCTCTTCAGTATTGTTGACCCTGTCAATTCTCATGAATTGACTGCGAGGCAATGCCTGTTTTGTATGCTCAGGATGGAAACTTTTATAATGCATCATCGTATTAGCCGCTACAGGCTTGCGATACAACGATGTGCAAATTTTATCCCCTTTTACCTCCACCAAGACGTCCAGAAATTCTAGACGCTGGCCTCCGAATACGGACGTAAATGCCATGTTCATCCTATTACTCCCATTCAAATAGGAAACGAAATCATTGAAGGTTTTTTCAGTGTCATCCCAGATCACCACTACATCATCTATATATCTCTGATAAAATTTGATATGCCGCAAGTAACCATTAGTGTCTGCATAGATATATTTCTCCTCAAAGAAACTCAGAAAAAGATTTGCGAATGTACATGCTGCCGGAGTCCCCATCGCAGTCCCCACCTTTTGTACGTACCATTCATCTAGAAACATAAATGCGTTATGTGCGAGGATGAACCTCAAACCCTCGCACACAAACCCAATGAAATCCTGACTTTTATCAGTCGTGCACAAAATCCGTTCAATTGTTTCAACCCCTATGTCCTGGGGAATCCTAGTGTACAAACTCTCAACATCTATTGAGGCTAAGGAATAATTATCCTGCCATTCAAAGTTTTGTATACTATCCAAAAAAGAGTTTGTATCCATAAGATAAGCAGGAATGTCTTTCAGGATAGGCCGCAATAGCCAATCAATGTACTGGGATAGGGGCTCTGTGAGCGACCCTATCCCAGACACTATCGGTCGTCCAGGGGGATTTTGAACAGATTTGTGCACTTTCGGAATATGATACCAGTGGGGTCTGGTGGGGAACTCCGGCAACAATTTTTCCGCTTTCTTCTGGGTAATTACCCCTATTTCTACGTATTTTCTCAAAAAAGATCTCAATTCGGATTTATATCGATGCAGAGGGTTACTTGGTAGCAGCTCATAGACTCTTCTATCCGACAATTGTCTCTTTGCTTCACTGATGTAGTAGGATCTGGGAAGCAACACTGTTTTGCCCCCCTTATCGGCAGCTCGAACTATTGTATCTTCCCACGTCTGTATCTCATGAAGGGCCCCCTACTTCTTCTCTAGTTAAATTTTTAGGGGATTCTTTATAAATTGGCGGACCTGGGGGAACAATCAAGACTTTTGTTGGGTATTAATGAGTCACAGAGTGGGGGTTCACATTTGGGAGTAGGAGAGGTGGCCCCATTTATTGGAGGAGTCCCGTCCAGATTCATGCCTGTTGTATCCCCCGGCAACGTAGTGGATTTATTTGAGGCACAGGTTGTGAAGGATGTGGAGGCACTTATTTATAAAGAATCCCCTAAAAATTTAACTAGAGAAGAAGTAGGGGGCCCTTCATGAGATACAGACGTGGGAAGATACAATAGTTCGAGCTGCCGATAAGGGGGGCAAAACAGTGTTGCTTCCCAGATCCTACTACATCAGTGAAGCAAAGAGACAATTGTCGGATAGAAGAGTCTATGAGCTGCTACCAAGTAACCCTCTGCATCGATATAAATCCGAATTGAGATCTTTTTTGAGAAAATACGTAGAAATAGGGGTAATTACCCAGAAGAAAGCGGAAAAATTGTTGCCGGAGTTCCCCACCAGACCCCACTGGTATCATATTCCGAAAGTGCACAAATCTGTTCAAAATCCCCCTGGACGACCGATAGTGTCTGGGATAGGGTCGCTCACAGAGCCCCTATCCCAGTACATTGATTGGCTATTGCGGCCTATCCTGAAAGACATTCCTGCTTATCTTAGGGATACAAACTCTTTTTTGGATAGTATACAAAACTTTGAATGGCAGGATAATTATTCCTTAGCCTCAATAGATGTTGAGAGTTTGTACACTAGGATTCCCCAGGACATAGGGGTTGAAACAATTGAACGGATTTTGTGCACGACTGATAAAAGTCAGGATTTCATTGGGTTTGTGTGCGAGGGTTTGAGGTTCATCCTCGCACATAACGCATTTATGTTTCTAGATGAATGGTACGTACAAAAGGTGGGGACTGCGATGGGGACTCCGGCAGCATGTACATTCGCAAATCTTTTTCTGAGTTTCTTTGAGGAGAAATATATCTATGCAGACACTAATGGTTACTTGCGGCATATCAAATTTTATCAGAGATATATAGATGATGTAGTGGTGATCTGGGATGACACTGAAAAAACCTTCAATGATTTCGTTTCCTATTTGAATGGGAGTAATAGGATGAACATGGCATTTACGTCTGTATTCGGAGGCCAGCGTCTAGAATTTCTGGACGTCCTGGTGGAGGTAAAAGGGGATAAAATTTGTACATCGTTGTATCGTAAGCCTGTAGCGGCCAATACGATGTTGCATTATAAAAGTTTCCATCCTGAGCATACAAAACAGGCATTGCCTCGCAGTCAATTCATGAGAATTGACAGGGTCAACAATACTGAAGAGGGATTTTTGCGACAATCTGAGGAAATGTCACAACGATTTAGAGAGAGAGGCTACCCAGAAAAATTGATTATATCAGAAAAGGAGAAAGTGATAAGAGAAAGGGGGTTGGCTGATGATCGTATTTTGGTGACACACAGGCCGAAAAAAGAAAAAAGATTCACTTTTTGTTTCCCATATAATAGTATGGATCAGCAGATTAGGTTGGCTATTAAGAGAAATTGGCACATTTTGGGGCAGGATAAAGAATTGGCAGCTATTGTAGCACGAGGTCCCTTGATAGCCAACAGAAGAAGTGTCAGGTTACGGGATAAACTGGTGAGGAATAGAATTGTCAAGCCTAATCAAAATTGGTTGAGTACTGCTGCGCCTAAAGGAAACCACAAGTGTGGACACTGCCCTATGTGCAAACAGCATGTAACAGAACGGACATTGCAAATGGGAGCGATTAAGCACATAGTAAATGACTTTATAACGTGCAGGACGGACCACGTCGTGTACGTGGTTTTCTGTCCGTGCAGATATTATTACATAGGTAAAACGATCAGACCTATGTTTGTGCGGTTCCGTGAGCATTGCCGGTCGATAGTTACAGGTAAGGGGGTACCGAGATTAATTGCCCATGTGAAGGAGAAGCATGGAGGTTGCCCCGACTGTTTAAGTTTTGCGGGAATAGAAAAAATTAGTTTACCTACCAGAGGTGGTGATTTAGATAATCTGCTACTCAGGGCCGAGGCAAAATGGATTATGCGCAGTAATGCGATGGGCCCTTTAGGTTTCAATGATAGAGTGGATCTCTCAATATTTCTTTGAAAGGATTAGGAAAGCTTATGGATAAATGATTAATAGTAGGTACCTCTAGAATAAAAGGAGTAATGATAGAGGAGGGTTAATACAAGGGCAAGTGCTAAGGGTTCGTTGGTGTATATGTGTTCATATCTGTGGTATTAAGTATATTTGATTTCCGCTCATATATTTACAAGCCAGCATTCTAATTTAATAACTGAAGAAATTTTGCAATGAAATTATGCTTATATGATATTGTTTTTAATTGTGCCTTTTAATGAGTGTTTTAGATTTGGTGGGAGGGCTCACAGGTGGAGGTGGGTGTCATGGCCGGCACTATATTTCCGCTGTCTTGCTCTCACACTGAGTGACCCGTAGAAGCGCAAAGCACAGCGCGAAACGGCCGTCGTCTCCTTCCTTCCCTGCTCACACGAGCTTCGGCTCTGACGTTCCCGGCCATGAATTTTATCCATATATATTGCTAATAAAGACTGAATATGAAGACCGGTGAGTGCCCTCTAATTTTCTATTTCCTGGATTATTATCATAGTCGCATTTTCTGGAGGAGCACCCGACGTTTGGTTCAGTGAATATTGCAAGAGCTAATTGTCAAGCACTCCCTCAGGGATATACCGACTTGTATAGAACCTCAGCAGAGATTGTGCCGCCTACTGAACTCTTTTATGGTGTATGAAAAATATATTAATATACAGTATCTGCTGTATCTATAAAGCCCTATGTACAAAACTATTACCTCCTATGTACAAGATGAATTATAATACAGCTCAGTTTATACAAGTATATTACTATTATAATACTGCCCCTATGATCCATGACTAAGACCACCAGGTCGAAACACGTAAATCGTCATTAGGTTCTATAGCCAGTGTGTACTGAGTGCTGGATACCATATATATGGATATATTTTTAATTTATTTTCATTAAAAGTTATTTTTTACCTTCACCACTACCTGGACACACCTGTTTTTCTGTTGTACTATAATACTACCCCATGTACATGAATATAACTACTATAATACTGCTCCTGTGTACAAGAATATAACTACTATAATACTGCCCCTATGTACACGAATATAACTACTATAATACTGCCCCTATGTACAAGAATATAACTACTATAATACTGCTCCTATGTACAAGAATATAACTGCTATAATACTGCTCCTATGTACAAGAATATAACTACTATAATACTGCTCCTATGTACAAGAATATAACTACTATAATACTGCCCCTATGTACAAGAATATAACTACTATAATACTGCCCCTATGTACAAGAATATAACTACTATAATACTGCTCCTATGTACAAGAATATAACTGCTATAATACTGCTCCTATGTACAAGAATATAACTACTATAATACTGCTCCTATGTACAAGAATATAACTACTATAATACTGCCCCTATGTACAAGAATATAACTACTATAATACTGCTCCTATGTACAAGAATATAACTACTATAATACTGCTCCTATGTACAAGAATATAACTACTATAATACTGCTCCTATGTACAAGAATATACCTACTATAATACTGCTCCTATGTACAAGAATATAACTACTATAATAATGCTCCTATGTACAAGAATATAACTACTATAATACTGCCCCTATGTACAAGAATATAACTACTATAATACTGCTCCCTATGTACAAGAATATAACTACTATAATACTGCTCATTTGTACAAGAATATAACTACTATAATACTGCTCCTATGTACAAGAATATAACTACTATAATACAGCCACTATGTACAAGAATATAACTACTATAATACTGCTCCTATGTACAAGAATATAACTACTATAATACTGCTCATTTGTACAAGAATATAACTACTATAATACTGCTCCTATGTACAAGAATATACCTACTATAATACTGCTCCTATGTACAAGAATATAACTACTATAATAATGCTCCTATGTACAAGAATATAACTACTATAATACTGCTCCCTATGTACAAGAATATAACTACTATAATACTGCTCATTTGTACAAGAATATAACTACTATAATACTGCTCCTATGTACAAGAATATAACTACTATAATACAGCCACTATGTACAAGAATATAACTACTATAATACTGCTCCTATGTACAAGAATATAACTACTATAATACTGCTCATTTGTACAAGAATATAACTACTATAATACTGCTCCTATGTACAAGAATATAACTACTATAATACTGCTCCTATGTACAAGAATATAACTACTATAATACTGCCCCTATGTACAAGAATATAACTACTATAATACTGCTCCTATGTACAAGAATATAACCACTATAATACTGCCCCTATGTACAAGAATATAACTACTATAATACTGCCCCTATGTACAAAAATATAACTGCTATAATACTGCCCTTATGTACAAGAATATAACTACTATAATACTGCCTCTATGTACAAGAATATAACTACTATAATACTGCTCCCTATGTACAAGAATATAACTACTATAATACTGCCCCTATGTACAAGAATATAACTACTATAATACTGCCCCTATGTACTAGAATATAACTACTATAATACTGCCCCTATGTACAAGAATATAACTACTATAATACTGCCTCCTATGTACAAGAATATAACTACTATAATACTGCCCCTATGTGCAAGAATATAACTACTATAATACTGCCCCTATGTACAAGAATATAACTACTATAATACTGCTCCTATGTACAAGAATATAACTACTATAATACTGCCCCTATGTACAGGAATGTAACTACTATAATACTGCCCCCTGTGTACAAGAATATAACTACTATAATACTGCCCCCTATGTACAAGAATATAACTACTATAATACTGCCCCTATGTACAAGAATATAACTACTATAATACTGCCCCCTATGTACAAGACTATAACTACTATAATACTACTCCTATGTACAAGAATATAACTACTATAATACTGTCCCTATGTACAAGAATATAACTACTATAATACTGCTCCCTATGTACAAGAATATAACTACTATAATACTGCCCCCTTTATACAAGAATATAACTACTATAATACTGCCTCTATGTACAAAAATATAACTACTATAATTCTGTCCCCTTTATACAAGAATATAACTACTATAATACTGCCCCCTTTATACAAGAATATAACTACTATAATACTGCCTCTATGTACAAGAATATAACTACTATAATACTGCCCCTTTATACAAGAATATAACTACTATAATACTGCCTCTATGTACAAGAATATAACTACTATAATTCTGCTCCTATGTACAAGAATATAACTACTATAATACTGCCCCTATGTACAGGAATATAACTACTATAATACTGCCCCCTATGTACAAGAATATAACTACTATAATACTGCCCCTATATACAAGAATATAACTACTATAATACTGCCCCCTTTATACAAGAATATAACTACTATAATACTGCCCCCTTTATACAAGAACATAACTACTATAATACTGTCCCCTATGTACAAGAATATAACTACTATAATACTGCTCCTATGTACAAGAATATATCTACTATAATACTGTCCCCTATGTACAAGAATATAACTACTATAATACTGCTCCTATGTACAAGAATATAACTACTATAATACTGCTCCTATGTACAAGAATATAACTACTAATACTGCCCCTATATAGAAGAATATAACTACTATAATACTGCCCCTATGTACAAGAATATAACTACTATAATACTGCTCCTATGTACAAGAATATAACTACTATAATACTGCCCCCTATGTACAAGAATATAACTACTATAATACTGCCTCTATGTACAAGAATATAACTACTATAATACTGCTCCTATGTACAAGAATATAACTACTATAATACTGCTCCTATGTACAAGAATATAACTACTATAATACTGCCTCTATGTACAAGAATATAACTACTATAATACTGCTCCTATGTACAAGAATTTAACTACTATAATACTGCTCCCTATGTACAAGAATATAACTACTATAATACTGCCCCTATATACAAGAATATAACTACTATAATACTGCCCCTTTATACAAGAATATAACTACTATAATACTTCCCCCTTTATACAAGAACATAACTACTATAATACTGTCCCCTATGTACAAGAATATAACTACTATAATACTGCTCCTATGTACAAGAATATAACTACTATAATACTGCTCTTATGTACAAGAATATAACTACTATAATACTGCTCCTATGTACAAGAATATAACTACTATAATACTGCCCCCTATGTACAAGAATATAACTACTATAATACTGCCCCTATTTACAAGAATATAACTACTATAATACTGCTCCTATGTACAAGAATATAACTGCTATAATACTGCCCCTATGTACAAGAATATAACTACTATAATACTGCTTCTATGTACAAGAATCTAACTACTATAATACTGCTCCTATGTACAAGAATATAACTACTATAATACTACCCCTATATACAAGAATATAACTACTATAATACTGCCCCTATGTACAAGAATATAACTACTATAATACTGCCTCTATGTACAAGAATATAACTACTATAATACTGCCCCCTTTATACAAGAATATAACTACTATAATACTGCTCCTATGTACAAGAATATAACTACTATAATACTGCCCCTATGTACAAGAATATAACTACTATAATACTGCCCCTATGTACAAGAATATAACTACTATAATACTGCCCCCTATGTACAAGAATATAACTACTATAATACTGCCCCTATGTACAAGAATATAACTACTATAATACTGCCTCTATGTACAAGAATATAACTACTATAATACTGCTCCTATGTACAAGAATATAACTACTATAATACTGCTCCTATGTACAAGAATTTAACTACT
This sequence comes from Ranitomeya variabilis, assembly GCF_051348905.1. Classification (NCBI taxonomy): domain Eukaryota; kingdom Metazoa; phylum Chordata; class Amphibia; order Anura; family Dendrobatidae; genus Ranitomeya; species Ranitomeya variabilis. The sequence goes on from NC_135239.1 coordinate 205,925,159, forward strand.
ATAATACTGCTCCCTATGTACAAGAATATAACTACTATAATACTGCCCCTATATACAAGAATATAACTACTATAATACTGCCCCTTTATACAAGAATATAACTACTATAATACTTCCCCCTTTATACAAGAACATAACTACTATAATACTGTCCCCTATGTACAAGAATATAACTACTATAATACTGCTCCTATGTACAAGAATATAACTACTATAATACTGCTCCTATGTACAAGAATATAACTACTATAATACTGCCCCTATGTACAAGAATATAACTACTATAATACTGCTCCTATGTACAAGAATATAACTACTATAATACTGCCCCCTATGTACAAGAATATAACTACTATAATACTGCCTCTATGTACAAGAATATAACTACTATAATACTGCTCCTATGTACAAGAATATAACTACTATAATACTGCTCCTATGTACAAGAATATAACTATTATAATACTGCCCCTATGTACAAGAATATAACTACTATAATACTGCTCTTATGTACAAGACTAGAACTACTATAATACTGCTCCCTATGTACAAGAATATAACTACTATAATACTGCTCCCTATGTACAAGAATATAACTACTATAATACTGCTCCTATGTACAAGAATATAACCACTATAATACTGCCCCTATGTACAAGAATATAACTGCTATAATACTGCCCTTATGTACAAGAATATAACTACTATAATACTGCCTCTATGTACAAGAATATAACTACTATAATACTGCTCCCTATGTACAAGAATATAACTACTATAATACTGCCCCTATGTACAAGAATATAACTACTATAATACTGCCCCTATGTACAAGAATATAACTACTATAATACTGCCCCTATGTACAAGAATATAACTACTATAATACTGCCTCCTATGTACAAGAATATAACTACTATAATACTGCCCCTATGTGCAAGAATATAACTACTATAATACTGCCCCTATGTACAAGAATATAACTACTATAATACTGCTCCTATGTATAAGAATATAACTACTATAATACTGCTCCTATATACAAGAATATAACTACTATAATACTGCCCCTATGTACAGGAATGTAACTACTATAATACTGCCCCCTATGTACAAGAATATAACTACTATAATACTGCACCCTATGTACAAGAATATAACTACTATAATACTGCCCCTATGTACAAGAATATAACTACTATAATACTGCCCCCTATGTACAAGACTATAACTACTATAATACTGCTCCTATGTACAAGAATATAACTACTATAATACTGTCCCTATGTACAAGAATATAACTACTATAATACTGCTCCCTATGTACAAGAATATAACTACTATAATACTGCCCCCTTTATACAAGAATATAACTACTATAATACTGCCTCTATGTACAAAAATATAACTACTATAATTCTGTCCCCTTTATACAAGAATATAACTACTATAATACTGCCCCCTTTATACAAGAATATAACTACTATAATACTACCTCTATGTACAAGAATATAACTACTATAATACTGCCCCTTTATACAAGAATATAACTACTATAATACTGCCTCTATGTACAAGAATATAACTACTATAATTCTGCTCCTATGTACAAGAATATAACTACTATAATACTGCCCCTATGTACAGGAATATAACTACTATAATACTGCCCCCTATGTACAAGAATATAACTACTATAATACTGCTCCCTATGTACAAGAATATAACTACTATAATACTGCCCCTATATACAAGAATATAACTACTATAATACTGCCCCCTTTATACAAGAATATAACTACTATAATACTGCCCCCTTTATACAAGAACATAACTACTATAATACTGTCCCCTATGTACAAGAATATAACTACTATAATACTGCTCCTATGTACAAGAATATAACTACTATAATACTGTCCCCTATGTACAAGAATATAACTACTATAATACTGCTCCTATGTACAAGAATATAACTACTATAATACTGCTCCTATGTACAATAATATAACTACTAATACTGCCCCTATATAGAAGAATATAACTACTATAATACTGCCCCTATGTACAAGAATATAACTACTATAATACTGCTCCTATGTACAAGAATATAACTACTATAATACTGCCCCCTATGTACAAGAATATAACTACTATAATACTGCCTCTATGTACAAGAATATAACTACTATAATACTGCTCCTATGTACAAGAATATAACTACTATAATACTGCTCCTATGTACAAGAATATAACTACTATAATACTGCCTCTATGTACAAGAATATAACTACTATAATACTGCTCCTATGTACAAGAATATAACTACTATAATACTGCTCCTATGTACAAGAATATAACTACTATAATACTGCTCCTATGTACAAGAATATAACTACTATAATACTGCCTCTATGTACAAGAATATAACTACTATAATACTGCTCCTATGTACAAGAATATAACTACTATAATACTGCTCCTATTTACAAGAATATAACTACTATAATACTGCTCCTATGTACAAGAATATAACTGCTATAATACTGCCCCTATGTACAAGAATATAACTACTATAATACTGCCCCTATGTACAAGAATATAACTACTATAATACTGCTCCTATGTACAAGAATATAACTGCTATAATACTGCTCCTATGTACAAGAATATAACTACTATAATACTGCTCCTATGTACAAGAATATAACTACTATAATACTGCCCCTATGTACAAGAATATAACTACTATAATACTGCTCCTATGTACAAGAATATAACTACTATAATACTGCTCCTATGTACAAGAATATAACTACTATAATACTGCTCCTATGTACAAGAATATACCTACTATAATACTGCTCCTATGTACAAGAATATAACTACTATAATAATGCTCCTATGTACAAGAATATAACTACTATAATACTGCCCCTATGTACAAGAATATAACTACTATAATACTGCTCCCTATGTACAAGAATATAACTACTATAATACTGCTCATTTGTACAAGAATATAACTACTATAATACTGCTCCTATGTACAAGAATATAACTACTATAATACAGCCACTATGTACAAGAATATAACTACTATAATACTGCTCCTATGTACAAGAATATAACTACTATAATACTGCTCATTTGTACAAGAATATAACTACTATAATACTGCTCCTATGTACAAGAATATACCTACTATAATACTGCTCCTATGTACAAGAATATAACTACTATAATAATGCTCCTATGTACAAGAATATAACTACTATAATACTGCTCCCTATGTACAAGAATATAACTACTATAATACTGCTCATTTGTACAAGAATATAACTACTATAATACTGCTCCTATGTACAAGAATATAACTACTATAATACAGCCACTATGTACAAGAATATAACTACTATAATACTGCTCCTATGTACAAGAATATAACTACTATAATACTGCTCATTTGTACAAGAATATAACTACTATAATACTGCTCCTATGTACAAGAATATAACTACTATAATACTGCTCCTATGTACAAGAATATAACTACTATAATACTGCCCCTATGTACAAGAATATAACTACTATAATACTTCTCCTATGTACAAGAATATAACCACTATAATACTGCCCCTATGTACAAGAATATAACTACTATAATACTGCCCCTATGTACAAAAATATAACTGCTATAATACTGCCCTTATGTACAAGAATATAACTACTATAATACTGCCTCTATGTACAAGAATATAACTACTATAATACTGCTCCCTATGTACAAGAATATAACTACTATAATACTGCCCCTATGTACAAGAATATAACTACTATAATACTGCCCCTATGTACTAGAATATAACTACTATAATACTGCCCCTATGTACAAGAATATAACTACTATAATACTGCCTCCTATGTACAAGAATATAACTACTATAATACTGCCCCTATGTGCAAGAATATAACTACTATAATACTGCCCCTATGTACAAGAATATAACTACTATAATACTGCTCCTATGTACAAGAATATAACTACTATAATACTGCCCCTATGTACAGGAATGTAACTACTATAATACTGCCCCCTGTGTACAAGAATATAACTACTATAATACTGCCCCCTATGTACAAGAATATAACTACTATAATACTGCCCCTATGTACAAGAATATAACTACTATAATACTGCCCCCTATGTACAAGACTATAACTACTATAATACTACTCCTATGTACAAGAATATAACTACTATAATACTGTCCCTATGTACAAGAATATAACTACTATAATACTGCTCCCTATGTACAAGAATATAACTACTATAATACTGCCCCCTTTATACAAGAATATAACTACTATAATACTGCCTCTATGTACAAAAATATAACTACTATAATTCTGTCCCCTTTATACAAGAATATAACTACTATAATACTGCCCCCTTTATACAAGAATATAACTACTATAATACTGCCTCTATGTACAAGAATATAACTACTATAATACTGCCCCTTTATACAAGAATATAACTACTATAATACTGCCTCTATGTACAAGAATATAACTACTATAATTCTGCTCCTATGTACAAGAATATAACTACTATAATACTGCCCCTATGTACAGGAATATAACTACTATAATACTGCCCCCTATGTACAAGAATATAACTACTATAATACTGCCCCTATATACAAGAATATAACTACTATAATACTGCCCCCTTTATACAAGAATATAACTACTATAATACTGCCCCCTTTATACAAGAACATAACTACTATAATACTGTCCCCTATGTACAAGAATATAACTACTATAATACTGCTCCTATGTACAAGAATATATCTACTATAATACTGTCCCCTATGTACAAGAATATAACTACTATAATACTGCTCCTATGTACAAGAATATAACTACTATAATACTGCTCCTATGTACAAGAATATAACTACTAATACTGCCCCTATATAGAAGAATATAACTACTATAATACTGCCCCTATGTACAAGAATATAACTACTATAATACTGCTCCTATGTACAAGAATATAACTACTATAATACTGCCCCCTATGTACAAGAATATAACTACTATAATACTGCCTCTATGTACAAGAATATAACTACTATAATACTGCTCCTATGTACAAGAATATAACTACTATAATACTGCTCCTATGTACAAGAATATAACTACTATAATACTGCCTCTATGTACAAGAATATAACTACTATAATACTGCTCCTATGTACAAGAATATAACTACTATAATACTGCTCCTATGTACAAGAATATAACTACTATAATACTGCTCCTATGTACAAGAATATAACTACTATAATACTGCCTCTATGTACAAGAATATAACTACTATAATACTGCTCCTATGTACAAGAATATAACTACTATAATACTGCTCCTATGTACAAGAATTTAACTACTATAATACTGCTCCCTATGTACAAGAATATAACTACTATAATACTGCCCCTATATACAAGAATATAACTACTATAATACTGCCCCTTTATACAAGAATATAACTACTATAATACTTCCCCCTTTATACAAGAACATAACTACTATAATACTGTCCCCTATGTACAAGAATATAACTACTATAATACTGCTCTTATGTACAAGAATATAACTACTATAATACTGCCCCTATGTACAAGAATATAACTACTATAATACTGCTCCTATGTACAAGAATATAACTACTATAATACTGCCCCCTATGTACAAGAATATAACTACTATAATACTGCCCCTATTTACAAGAATATAACTACTATAATACTGCTCCTATGTACAAGAATATAACTGCTATAATACTGCCCCTATGTACAAGAATATAACTACTATAATACTGCTTCTATGTACAAGAATCTAACTACTATAATACTGCTCCTATGTACAAGAATATAACTACTATAATACTACCCCTATATACAAGAATATAACTACTATAATACTGCCCCTATGTACAAGAATATAACTACTATAATACTGCCTCTATGTACAAGAATATAACTACTATAATACTGCCCCCTTTATACAAGAATATAACTACTATAATACTGCTCCTATGTACAAGAATATAACTACTATAATACTGCCCCTATGTACAAGAATATAACTACTATAATACTGCCCCTATGTACAAGAATATAACTACTATAATACTGCCCCCTATGTACAAGAATATAACTACTATAATACTGCCCCTATGTACAAGAATATAACTACTATAATACTGCCTCTATGTACAAGAATATAACTACTATAATACTGCTCCTATGTACAAGAATATAACTACTATAATACTGCTCCTATGTACAAGAATTTAACTACTATAATACTGCTCCCTATGTACAAGAATATAACTACTATAATACTGCCCCTATATACAAGAATATAACTACTATAATACTGCCCCTTTATACAAGAATATAACTACTATAATACTTCCCCCTTTATACAAGAACATAACTACTATAATACTATCCCCTATGTACAAGAATATAACTACTATAATACTGCTCCTATGTACAAGAATATAACTACTATAATACTGCTCCTATGTACAAGAATATAACTACTATAATACTGCCCCTATGTACAAGAATATAACTACTATAATACTGCTCCTATGTACAAGAATATAACTACTATAATACTGCCCCCTATGTACAAGAATATAACTACTATAATACTGCCTCTATGTACAAGAATATAACTACTATAATACTGCTCCTATGTACAAGAATATAACTACTATAATACTGCTCCTATGTACAAGAATATAACTATTATAATACTGCCCCTATGTACAAGAATATAACTACTATAATACTGCTCTTATGTACAAGACTAGAACTACTATAATACTGCTCCCTATGTACAAGAATATAACTACTATAATACTGCTCCCTATGTACAAGAATATAACTACTATAATACTGCTCCTATGTACAAGAATATAACCACTATAATACTGCCCCTATGTACAAGAATATAACTGCTATAATACTGCCCTTATGTACAAGAATATAACTACTATAATACTGCCTCTATGTACAATAATATAACTACTATAATACTGCTCCCTATGTACAAGAATATAACTACTATAATACTGCCCCTATGTACAAGAATATAACTACTATAATACTGCCCCTATGTACAAGAATATAACTACTATAATACTGCCCCTATGTACAAGAATATAACTACTATAATACTGCCTCCTATGTACAAGAATATAACTACTATAATACTGCCCCTATGTGCAAGAATATAACTACTATAATACTGCCCCTATGTACAAGAATATAACTACTATAATACTGCTCCTATGTATAAGAATATAACTACTATAATACTGCTCCTATATACAAGAATATAACTACTATAATACTGCCCCTATGTACAGGAATGTAACTACTATAATACTGCCCCCTATGTACAAGAATATAACTACTATAATACTGCACCCTATGTACAAGAATATAACTACTATAATACTGCCCCTATGTACAAGAATATAACTACTATAATACTGCCCCCTATGTACAAGACTATAACTACTATAATACTGCTCCTATGTACAAGAATATAACTACTATAATACTGTCCCTATGTACAAGAATATAACTACTATAATACTGCTCCCTATGTACAAGAATATAACTACTATAATACTGCCCCCTTTATACAAGAATATAACTACTATAATACTGCCTCTATGTACAAAAATATAACTACTATAATTCTGTCCCCTTTATACAAGAATATAACTACTATAATACTGCCCCCTTTATACAAGAATATAACTACTATAATACTACCTCTATGTACAAGAATATAACTACTATAATACTGCCCCTTTATACAAGAATATAACTACTATAATACTGCCTCTATGTACAAGAATATAACTACTATAATTCTGCTCCTATGTACAAGAATATAACTACTATAATACTGCCCCTATGTACAGGAATATAACTACTATAATACTGCCCCCTATGTACAAGAATATAACTACTATAATACTGCTCCCTATGTACAAGAATATAACTACTATAATACTGCCCCTATATACAAGAATATAACTACTATAATACTGCCCCCTTTATACAAGAATATAACTACTATAATACTGCCCCCTTTATACAAGAACATAACTACTATAATACTGTCCCCTATGTACAAGAATATAACTACTATAATACTGCTCCTATGTACAAGAATATAACTACTATAATACTGTCCCCTATGTACAAGAATATAACTACTATAATACTGCTCCTATGTACAAGAATATAACTACTATAATACTGCTCCTATGTACAAGAATATAACTACTAATACTGCCCCTATATAGAAGAATATAACTACTATAATACTGCCCCTATGTACAAGAATATAACTACTATAATACTGCTCCTATGTACAAGAATATAACTACTATAATACTGCCCCCTATGTACAAGAATATAACTACTATAATACTGCCTCTATGTACAAGAATATAACTACTATAATACTGCTCCTATGTACAAGAATATAACTACTATAATACTGCTCCTATGTACAAGAATATAACTACTATAATACTGCCTCTATGTACAAGAATATAACTACTATAATACTGCTCCTATGTACAAGAATATAACTACTATAATACTGCTCCTATGTACAAGAATATAACTACTATAATACTGCTCCTATGTACAAGAATATAACTACTATAATACTGCCTCTATGTACAAGAATATAACTACTATAATACTGCTCCTATGTACAAGAATATAACTACTATAATACTGCTCCTATTTACAAGAATATAACTACTATAATACTGCTCCTATGTACAAGAATATAACTGCTATAATACTGCCCCTATGTACAAGAATATAACTACTATAATACTGCTTCTATGTACAAGAATATAACTACTATAATACTGCTCCTATGTACAAGAATATAACTACTATAATACTGCCCCTATATACAAGAATATAACTACTATAATACTGCCCCTATGTACAAGAATATAACTACTATAATACTGCCTCTATGTACAAGAATATAACTACTATAATACTGCCCCCTTTATACAAGAATATAACTACTATAATGCTGCTCCTATGTACAAGAATATAACTACTATAATACTGCCCCCTATGTACAAGAATATAACTACTATAATACTGCCCCTATGTACAAGAATATAACTACTATAATACTGCCCCCTATGTACAAGAATATAACTACTATAATACTGCCCCTATGTACAAGAATATAACTACTATAATACTGCTCCTATGTACAAGAATATAACAACTATAATACTGCCCCTATGTACAAGAATATAACTACTATAATACTGCCTCTATGTACAAGAATATAACTACTATAATACTGCCCCCTTTATACAAGAATATAACTACTATAATACTGCTCCTATGTACAAGAATATAACTACTATAATACTGCCCCCTATGTACAAGAATATAACTACTATAATACTGCCCCTATGTACAAGAATATAACTACTATAATACTGCCCCCTATGTACAAGAATATAACTACTATTATACTGCCCCTATGTACAAGAATATAACTACTATAATACTGCTCCTATGTACAAGAATATAACTACTATAATACTGCCCCTATGTACAAGAATATAACTACTATAATACTGCCCCCTATGTACAAGAATATAACTACTATAATACTGCCCCCTATGTACAAGAATATAACTACTATAATACTGCCCCTATGTACAAGAATATAACTACTATAATACTGCCCCCTATGTACAAGAATATAACTACTATAATACTGCCCCATGTACAAGAATATAACTACTATAATACTGCCCCTATGTACAAGAATATAACTACTATAATACTGCTCCTATGTACAAGAATATAACTACTATAATACTGCCCCTATGTACAAGAATATAACTACTATAATACTGCTCCTATGTACAAGAATATAACTACTATAATACTGCTCCTATGTACAAGAATATAACTACTATAATACTGCCCCCTATGTACAAGAATATAACTACTATAATACTGCCTCTATGTACAAGAATATAACTACTATAATACTGCTCCTATGTACAAGAATATAACTACTATAATACTGCTCCTATGTACAAGAATATAACTACTATAATACTGCCTCTATGTACAAGAATATAACTACTATAATACTGCTCCTATGTACAAGAATATAACTACTATAATACTGCTCCTATGTACAAGAATATAACTACTATAATACTGCTCCTATGTACAAGAATATAAGTACTATAATACTGCCTCTATGTACAAGAATATAACTACTATAATACTGCTCCTATGTACAAGAATATAACTACTATAATACTGCTCCTATTTACAAGAATATAACTACTATAATACTGCTCCTATGTACAAGAATATAACTGCTATAATACTGCCCCTATGTACAAGAATATAACTACTATAATACTGCTTCTATGTACAAGAATATAACTACTATAATACTGCTCCTATGTACAAGAATATAACTACTATAATACTGCCCCTATATACAAGAATATAACTACTATAATACTGCCCCTATGTACAAGAATATAACTACTATAATACTGCCTCTATGTACAAGAATATAACTACTATAATACTGCCCCCTTTATACAAGAATATAACTACTATAATGCTGCTCCTATGTACAAGAATATAACTACTATAATACTGCCCCCTATGTACAAGAATATAACTACTATAATACTGCCCCTATGTACAAGAATATAACTACTATAATACTGCCCCCTATGTACAAGAATATAACTACTATAATACTGCCCCTATGTACAAGAATATAACTACTATAATACTGCTCCTATGTACAAGAATATAACTACTATAATACTGCCCCTATGTACAAGAATATAACTACTATAATACTGCCTCTATGTACAAGAATATAACTACTATAATACTGCCCCCTTTATACAAGAATATAACTACTATAATACTGCTCCTATGTACAAGAATATAACTACTATAATACTGCCCCCTATGTACAAGAATATAACTACTATAATACTGCCCCTATGTACAAGAATATAACTACTATAATACTGCCCCTATGTACAAGAATATAACTACTATTATACTGCCCCTATGTACAAGAATATAACTACTATAATACTGCTCCTATGTACAAGAATATAACTACTATAATACTGCCCCTATGTACAAGAATATAACTACTATAATACTGCCCCCTATGTACAAGAATATAACTACTATAATACTGCCCCCTATGTACAAGAATATAACTACTATAATACTGCCCCTATGTACAAGAATATAACTACTATAATACTGCCCCCTATGTACAAGAATATAACTACTATAATACTGCCCCATGTACAAGAATATAACTGCTATAATACTGCCCCTATGTACAAGAATATAACTACTATAATACTGCTCCTATGTACAAGAATATAACTACTATAATACTGCCCCTATGTACAAGAATATAACTACTATAATACTGCTCCTTTGTACAAGAATATAACTACTATAATACTGCTCCTATGTACAAGAATATAACTACTATAATACTGTCCCCTATGTACAAGAATATAACTACTATAATACTGTCCCCTATGTACAAGAATATAACTACTATAATACTGCTCCTACTCTTCTTTGTTCTGTATGGATTCATCATGTTCCCCTTCAGTTTTCACATTATTCGGGTTGTGACGCCGTTTCCTGACACTGTGTCACAATAGTAATAACATTTTTGGCCGAACACTCACCAGCGCTGTGTCATTGTTTTTTTTTTGTTTCCATAAACATAAGGACTTGTTATGCTTAGCCGTAGATCTGAATAAACTGACTGGCAATTACTGGGCTGCAATCGCTCCAGAGTCACCTCTACAGAGCCAAGAACTTCCTTCTATCACCTTGAAGTATCCTAATGTTATAGACATTAATCAGATCTCCCATATTGGGCCTCAGGTATTAAATCTGTCTCTGAGAAGTTCCAACCAATCATAAACAATGTTTGTTTTTCATTTTTTTTCCATTGTTCGTAATAAAAGCTTATCTGTGATTGGGCTCCAGATATATGGAGTCCTAGTAGGCCACTGTTTGCTTTTGCTTTTTACTCCTCGCCTTCTGTTATGAAGCCCATCGAGTTGTGGGTGCCTTTAGTAGTCCCTTGGCTGACATAACCGTGTGCCTTTTGAACACCATTTTCAAGCGTTACATCTTAAATTGACAGCGTCATCTAAGGGGTTAAATCCCTGCAAACGAACCTAGGTCCCGATACCTGCATTTTTGCTGCTTTTTGCACTTACTCATTGCTTTAAATGGGTGAAAAAAATCGCTAATAAAACGCTGAAAAAAGTGACATGCTGCAGTTTGCAAAAACGCAAATCCTGAGATTTTTGGAATCTCGTAGCGTTTGCTGGTAATGTAAAGTGCAGCTTAAAATTTGCATTTAAAAAACAAAACAAAAAACGCAAAGTATATACATAGCCTAAGAGGGATTATTTGTACGGCCGCATTTCTTTATTTTGATTTTCCGCCTCTTGGGAAGGTAAATGCCCGATTCTGTATCACTGCATTCAGGAATCTGTGAGAGCCACAAACTGAAGCGGTAACGGCAGCCATATTGGTTGTTTCCCAATAAACAACATCTCGGAAGGGAAATAAGTGACACAAGTTGACTTTTTAAATTCTTTTTTTGGGAGACATACACTTAGATAGGGGGCTGTGAATGGCCCTACGTCTCCATTGTGTATAATCATAGCCGCCGCAGACATCTTTACCATATGGTGCCGGGAGCTTTACACTGAGACGTCAAACAGAAATAACTCTTCATGGCTCCATCTTACAGGGATCTCATGTATACAGAGCTGCACCGCTCCGCCACTGTTTACTGACAGCCAGACTGCTAATCTCTGCATTTTATGTAACCAGCAGGTCTAAATGCAGAACACAAAAAGTTTTATGACCCCCCCCATCCAAACTTTAAAAACTTAACTAAAAAAATGGAAAGAAATTAAACCTAACTTTTATAAAACTAAGTTCCGTGTCAGAAAATATCACATCCCACAAGATATTACTATTTTTCAAGCAGAAGATTGATAACATCAGAGACAGTTTTGGTCAACAACCCCCAGAGCCCTTCCTCCCGACTTCCCAGCCCTCCACCTTCAAAACCAACTTCTCCACCATTGCAGAAGATCAACTCTCCACTCTACTCTCAAGATCGCATCTCACCACCTGTGCACTTGACCCGCTCCAATCCCACCTCATCCCAAACCTCACCACAATCTTTATCCCAACCCTAACCCATCTCTTCAACCTATCACTAACAACTGGTGTTTTCCCCTCAAGCTTTAAACATGCCTCCATCACACCTATCCTCAAAAAGCCCTCTCTTGACCCATCCTCTGTATCTAGCTATCGCCCTATATCACTTCTCCCCTATGCCTCCAAACTACTGGAACAACACGTCTACCTTGAACTGTTCTCCCATCTATCTTCCTGCTCCCTCTTCGACCGCTTACAATCTGGCTTCTGGTCACACCATTCCACTGAAACTGCCCTAACTAAGGTCACCAATGACCTATTAACCGCCAAGAGCAAGCGACACTACTCTGTCCTCCTCCTCCTCGACCTGTCGGCTGCCTTTGACAGAGTGGACCATTCCCTATTATTACAGACGCTCTCATCCCTTGGCATCACAGACTTGGCCCTATCCTGGATCTCATCATACCTAACAGACCGGACATTCAGCGTCTCCCACTCACACACCACCTCCTCACCTCGCCCCCTATCTGTCGGAGTCCCACAAGGTTCAGTCCTTGGGCCCCTGCTCTTCTCCATTTACACCTTTGGCCTGGGACAGCTCATAGAATCTCATGGCTTCCAGTATCACCTCTATGCTGATGACACACAGATCTACATCTCTGGACCAGATATCACCTCCCTACTAACCAGAATCCCTCAATGTCTGTCCACTATTTCATCCTTCTTCTCCGCTAGATTTCTGAGACTTAACATGGACAAAACAAAATTCATCATCTTTCCCCCATCTCACGTGACACCCCCCCCCCCCCAACGAACCTATCCATTACAGTAAATGGCTGCCCACTCTCCCCAGTCCCACAAGCTCGCTGCCTCGGGGTAATCCTTGACGCTGATCTCTACTTCAAACCACATATCCAAGCCCTTTCCACTTCCTGCCGACTTCAACTCAAAAATATTTCACAAATCCGTTCATTCCTCAACCAAGAATCTGCAAAAACCCTAGTCCATGCCCTCATCATCTCTCGCCTTGACTACTGCAACCTCCTGCTCTGTGGCCTCCCCTTTAACACTCTCGCACCCCTCCAATCTATTCTAAACTCTGCTGCCCGACTAATCCACCTGTCCCCCCGCTATTCTCCGGCCTCTCCCCTCTGTCAATCCCTTCACTGGCTCCCCATTACCCAGAGACTCCAGTACAAAACCCTAACCATGACGTACAAAGCCATCCACAACCTGTCTCCTCCATACATCTGTGACCTCGTCTCCCGGTACTTACCTACACGCAACCTCCGATCCTCACAAGATCTCCTCCTCTACTCTCCTCTTATCTCCTCTTCCCACAATCGCATACAAGATTTCTCTCGCACATCCCCCCTACTCTGGAACCCTCTACCACAACACATCAGACTCTCGCCTACCATCGAAACCTTCAAAAAGAGCCTGAAGACCCACCTCTTCCGACAAGCCTACAACCTGCAGTAACCACCGATCAACCAACCGCTGCATGACCAGCTCTATCCTCACCTACTGTATCCTCACCCATCCCTTGTAGATTGTGAGCCCTCGCGGGCAGGGTCCTCTCTCCTCCTGTACTAGTTATGACTTGTATTGTTTAAGATTATTGTACTTGTTTTTATTATGTATACCCCTCCTCACATGTAAAGCGCCATGGAATAAATGGCACTATAACAATAAATAATAATAATATTACTAAGGATAAGTTCACGTTGTATATTTTGCAGAATTTTCTGCAGCTTATCTGCACTAATATCTGCACATATTACATGTGGGTTTGTTGTGGAGGTCTTCCTTTTTTCCACTGTAAAGAATGGAGAAGGCTAAAGAGTCGGCGCTCTGCAGAGTGTGAAAATCCGAACCTCAGAAATAAACCTGTGCAGCAATACTCAGCAGGGTGTATATATGCCGGACTCTCCTCTGTTCAGCCCTTGCTGTGTTATGCCGAGTATTTACTGCACACAAATCTGCACCAAACGCTCAAGGTGTGAACATCTACTCCTACGAGAGGTCACAGAAGTATGGAAGGTGCGGTGGTCTGACTTCTGGATCTGTTCTGTTTTTGAGTATGAGGGGTCCCAAGTCTCCGATTCCAACAGTTGATGACAAATTCGATGATATACAATACTAGGTCCTATTCTTTTCTATAGGGGGTGATGGCTGAATATACCTGGCAGGTCAGAGTTCAGGCTGCAATCGGTCATCATTTTGACATTTGCCCAATTGCAGCTTCTGTTCCAAGTGCCAAGGACATTTTTAGCTAATATTAAAAGTATAGAGAAGTTGGCAGGTGATTCATGGTTTCCAAACTGCAGGTAGAATGAATGCCAGCATGGCTGAACGATTGCAGCCAGACACACAAAAAGTATACTTTCAATATCCGACCATAGCTGGAGACCAGCCTTGTCCGGCACCAACCCCTGGCCGGCTCTTCCCAGCGCCGCTGCAGGTGACTGACATGTCTCTCTCTATGAACATAGCCTAAAGCACACATCAGAAATTGTACAATCTGGAGAACCTTTAAACCGTTTTCTAAGTCGTTCTTTCTCATAATCCATGAAATGACCATTCATCCCCATCTACAATTCTCTCTGGAGTGCGGATAGTCGTGGGATTCCCCGTGTGCCGCACACTCGCTGCATTGTGTGACACGTACATAGTTGTGGCGTCGTACTCCGCACGGCTCCTGTAATGTCCCCACAATACGACAGCCGCTGCTCCAGCTCCTCTAATGCTCCGAGCCAGGACATGTTGTAAGCAGCTGTGGAGAATGTGCCGGGGAACTGGGAATTATTCCCGCTGCTTTGTGTTTTTGCGCAGCTTGGGAGCCAGGTGATTGGCTGATCGCCCTGTTCTTTTGCTGAGAATTGCTGACTTTATTTCTGAGAAACTTGCTGTTGATTGTTGTGCTCCTCAGTCCTCGCCGGGCAGAGTTCATGTAATGACTCACCCGCCAGAACACTGGAATAATATACATACCCTTAAGGAAGACCATTTATTTGTGACTTTAAGGGGTCGCCTGATAAAAACAAGCTATCACCTATCCTGTATATTTACTTCTGTCCCATTTTCCACATACAGTATCACCCTATCTCCCAAAGGATGCCCCTCCGTGCTCCACTTACCCCCCAGTTACCATCATGCTGTAGTCCAATGCTCTTTGCTGTGCATGTATAGTGCAGTCTCAGTTGCTTCCCGCCAGGACAGCTCTGCTCTGCGTCAACCTCCAACAAAGTGTATTCTACCTTTATATTACACTCTCTACTCCTTTACACTGTCTGCTACCGTACAGTACCCTGCCTGGCCCATTTTATCTTCAGCCTTCTGTATCAATATAGCCGCAGTGTAATTTTACATCGCTGCTGGTTTTTACCAGAGGTCAGTTCTGCTGCAATCCTCCACAATGGAGCTTGTAATAACTAAGCAGTGCAGAGCTGAGCTTCTTTTATTCCCTGCAGGTGACAGATCAAGGATGTGAACCTGCAAATGCTGCTCTGTTGATGCATATGGCAGAACAAAATCTTCTACCATAAGCATCAACAGAGCAGCATTTTCTGGTGCCGGAGGTGAGTATAAAGTTATCTTTATTTTACTTAGAGGACTCGGGCATTAAAAGGTTGTCCCAAGTAGTTGGCAACTCCTTTCCCATCACTTTTATGTCAGCGGCAAACAACCAACACAGCTCAGCTCTGCACTGCCTAGTACTTACAAGCTCAGATGTGGAGGTGTGCAGTGCAGGAGAACTGAGCTCTGGTAGGAACCAGCTAACGATGGTGTAAAGTCACAAAGGTAGATGGTATAAGATAAAATCAATCAGACAGGATGCTGAACACATAGATTACCTTGAGCCGAGTGAAGCATCAGTCCACGCTTTCACCTTCATTGTCTATGGGAGTGATTTCATAGTCAAGAAGCTCTCCACATTGCTTTCTTTGCCCATGACGTAGACTTCTCAACAAGAACATGTACCCTGATCGGCGCCTGTAAAAGGAAACATTAGCAAGGCCATGGTAAAACCTTAATACGTCCAGGGCTGGTATTAGGCAATAGAGGCCTCTGTCCAGGGATGGACCTGAGGAATTGCGCGGCTGCTCCTCAGTATCAGGGCTGCTGCCGGACAGCATACTTCTCAAATATCAAGGTGGTTCCTGGTAAAAAAAAAAAAAAAGCTAAAAAAAGAAAAGAGAGAGACATATTTTGGCTGGGCCACCAGAGTACAAGATGACCTGACACAATATCGGACCCCTGTCCGGTAGAGGATAAAACCTAAATCTGATTTTAGAAAACAGAAAATAATATTGAGCTTTGCAGAGAGTTACAATGTATCAGCACAGTTATAAATATCTTGTTCCCACACAATTAGTAACTATTAGGAAACTGTAACCGTAATAAGATCCAATACACAAACGTGTCTGCATTGTGTAATAGTCGGACCCCCAGACCCCCGATCAGCTGTTACTATAGGCGCTGCCCCACATGGCGGTTATGTTACCCGCTAGTATTCCTGGACTCCACTTACTAATGTGTACTGGACTATATTAAGAACACGTGTGACTATAATATGTCTGAGAAGTAAAGAAACGTAGCTGGTGTCTGGTACTTGAAGGACCATAACACCCAGCATGCCTTAATAGCAAAGGACAAAGAGTTGAACGAGTTGCCGCATATTATTACATTGGTAAAATTGCAAAGTGAATATAAAAACAAGGAACTTTGCAATTTACATTTTATTAAAAAATCCTCTCCCTTTTCAAGAATGAAGGGATGTGTAATTTTGTTCTGGGCAACCTCAGAGGTGGCCAGTGTCCTAGGCAACCTCAGAGGTGGCCAGTGTCCTAGGCAAGAAGTGCACACTTACAAGCTATTTGCTGCACAGCTTGGAAGCGCTGCTCTGAAGCTGGGCAGAACACTTCTTGCATGCTTTGCTTGCAGCATGGGAGAGTGCACAGTTCAGGCCAGTAGCTACCATCCCCTGGCAAGGAGGAAGCCGACAGTCCGCTTCTGATGATAGGAACGTGTGACAACCCCTTTAATTCAGTGACTTATTGATTCTTGCAGGTAATCATTGCAGTTAGTATTAAGTAGTCCTACAGTATGAGTGATCCCATTTTCTATTTTTAGGAGGTTCTTTTTTTCTTAAAGGGAATGTTCACTGTTAGAAAAGGTGAAGTTAATATCATACGTTGGAGGCTTATTTATTTTTCATAGAATATCCTCAGGCCTCTGCTAGAATAGAATAGAGATGATACAATTCTGTCTGCTTTAGTCACCACTAGGGGGCGCTTACTGTATACTGGTTATATATACAACTCAATAAGAAAGAAGTATGCAGTGAGCTCCCCCTAGTGGTGACTGCAGGCAATCAGACTGTTAAAATGTCTATCCAGAGAAACTAGAGCTCCATTCCACAAATGTGCGGCTAGACATTTTTAGAAATAGGTTAAATAATGTGTAATTCAGTGAGTACACAGTTTTTAATGTTGCTTTCTTGAAGTAATAGGGACATCGTGCTTTGTACACTGGGGAGGACACTATCCACAGGGGGTCTTCTATGAAAGAACAGACCATGGCCCCAATATCTCATTATGGATTGACCCATGACATTCATGATTTCATTACATTGACAGAAGACCTCTTTGAAGTTTAACATTAAGAAAAGGCTTCTGACAGTGATTTCCGCACACTTGGCGTGGGTGACTGATGACATCTCTATAGCCGTCAATGTTTGCTGCACTTACTGTCTGCAGTTACAATATAAAGCGCAGCTCCGGAGCACAAACCGCAGCTCAAACAATACAATTCGACACAACAGTATGCTGTATAAGCACATGGCGGCTTTATTATTGCATGTATTCCACAAGCAGTCTCTCCAGTCTCCCTCTTCCAGCTGTGACCTCCGCTGCCTGGGCTTATTTATTAGAGGCCAGAATGTCTCTATGGACATGAAATAACCAGCGATGAGAGAGCGATTGTCTGCCTGCCAGGACTCGCTGTTCTCTGCCTTTTGTTTGGGGAGATATTTCCTCATCCAGGCTTGATCGATCTTCAGACCAGTTTATTCTCCATTTTCCTAGAAACTGATGGACACAGATCGAGAACATTTTATACGTATAGTCCCACTACTAGTGATGAGCGAATGTGCTGGGATAAGGTGTTATCTGAGCATGCTCGGGTGCTGACTGAGGGTCTTCAGCGTGCTTGAAAAATATGTTTGAGTCCCTGCTGCTGTTCGACAGCCCCAACACATGCAGAGATTGTTAGGCTGTCTAACAGCTGAGAGACATGCAGCCGCAGGGACTCGAACATATTATTTGAGCACGCCGAAGACACTCAAGTTAGCACCCGAGCATGCTCAGATAACACCTCATCCCAGCACGTTCGCTCATCACTACTAACGACGTGTCAGGAGCTGTATTAGGGGCTTCGGAGGTGGCGGTTACATCACAGCCCCTCGGTCACATGAGAAGACATCAGTGTTATAAATCGCCCATGCCCAGGAGGCCGCAAGGGGGCATGTGAGTTGGTGGGGGTATGGTGTTGGGGGAACTGTGGGGGCATCAAACTGCATGTTGGGGGCAGTGCAGTCATCATACCCTCAGTTGGTTGGCGGCTGTGTGGAGGTATCATACTGTGTGAGGGGGCTGTTGGGTCATCATACTGTATTCGGGCTGGGGCTGTGGGGGTATCATACTGTGTGGGGGGCTGTTGGGTCATCATACTGTATGCGGGCTGGGGCTGTGGGGGTATCATACTGTGTGAGGGGGCTGTTGGGTCATCATACTGTATGTGGGCAGGGGCTGTGGGGGTATCATACTGTGTGGGGGGCTGTTGGGTCATCATACTGTATGCGGGCTGGGGCTGTGGGGGTATCATACTGTGTGGGGGGCTGTTGGGTCATCATACTGTATTCGGGCTGGGGCTGTGGGGGTATCATACTGTGTGGGGGGCTGTTGGGTCATCATACTGTATGTGGGCAGGGGCTGTGGGGGTATCATACTGTGTGGGGGGCTGTTGGGTCATCATACTGTATGCGGGCTGGGGCTGTGGGGGTATCATACTGTGTGGGGGGCTGTTGGGTCATCATACTGTATGTGGGCTGGGGCTGTGGGGGTATCATACTGTGTGGGGGGCTGTTGGGTCATCATACTGTATGCGGGCTGGTGGGGTATCATACTGTGTGGGGGGCTGTTGGGTCATCATACTCTATGTGGGCTGGGGCTGTGGGGGTATCATACTGTGTGGGGGGCTGTTGGGTCATCATACTGTATGTGGGCAGGGGCTGTGGGGGTATCATACTGTGTGGGGGGCTGTTGGGTCATCATACTGTATGCGGGCTGGGGCTGGTGGGGTATCATACTGTGTGGGGGGCTGTTGGGTCATCATACTCTATGTGGGCAGGGGCTGTGGGGGTATCATACTGTGTGGGGGGCTGTTGGGTCATCATACTGTATGTGGGCTGGGGCTGTGGGGGTATCATACTGTGTGGGGGGCTGTTGGGTCATCATACTGTATGTGGGCAGGGGCTGTGGGGGTATCATACTGTGTGGGGGGCTGTTGGGTCATCATACTGTATGTGGGCTGGGGCTGTGGGGGTATCATACTGTGTGGGGGGCTGTTGGGTCATCATACTGTATGTGGGCTGGGGCTGTGGGGGTATCATACTGTGTGGGGGGCTGTTGGGTCATCATACTGTATGTGGGCTGGGGCTGTGGGGGTATCATACTGTGTGGGGGGCTGTTGGGTCATCATACTGTATGTGGGCAGGGGCTGTGGGGGTATCATACTGTGTGGGGGGCTGTTGGGTCATCATACTGTATGTGGGCTGGGGCTGTGGGGGTATCATACTGTGTGGGGGGCTGTTGGGTCATCATACTGTATGTGGGCTGGGGCTGTGGGGGTATCATACTGTGTGGGGGGCTGTTGGGTCATCATACTGTATGTGGGCAGGGGCTGTGGGGGTATCATACTGTGTGGGGGGCTGTTGGGTCATCATACTGTATGCGGGCTGGGGCTGGTGGGGTATCATACTGTGTGGGGGGCTGTTGGGTCATCATACTCTATGTGGGCTGGGGCTGTGGGGGTATCATACTGTGTGGGGGGCTGTTGGGTCATCATACTGTATGTGGGCTGGGGCTGTGGGGGTATCATACTGTGTGGGGGGCTGTTGGGTCATCATACTGTATGCGGGCTGGGGCTGTGGGGGTATCATACTGTGTGGGGGGCTGTTGGGTCATCATACTGTATGCGGGCTGGGGCTGTGGGGGTATCATACTGTGTGGGGGGCTGTTGGGTCATCATACTGTATGTGGGCAGGGGCTGTGGGGGTATCATACTGTGCGGGGGGCTGTTGGGTCATCATACTGTATGCGGGCAGGGGCTGTGGGGGCAGGGGCTGTGGGGGTATCATACTGTGTGGGGGGCTGTTGGGTCATCATACTGTATGCGGGCTGGGGCTGTGGGGGTATAATACTGTGTAGGGGACTATGGGGTCGTCATGTGTGTGAGGGGCACTGTGGGGTCAAATTTTGTTGGCAAATTTATTGTAGAATCATTTTTGGGGACATCATACTCTATGGGAGCCGTGATCTGGGTATTGTAGTAAATTATTTGGGGGAGGAGAGGATCTAATTGGGACTTTTGCTATGGTGTCCCATGATTCGTATGTACGCCGCAGGCTCTTGCGGTCCACTGTGCCTAGTTTTTTATTCCAAGCAGCCCAGTGTATAATATTACTATAATCAGTGGGTAAGTATGAGCTGTAAAAGTGAGGCGTCAAAAAAAGGGATAAAAGGTGTGTGCTTTGTCACAATGGGTACATGGCTGTATGGCTTATGCCCAAAAATTAGAAATAACAAACAGTCCTGAAATAGCTTCCCAAAAGTTAGCAATATGAATTATCAATCTAGGAATACATCAGATTTTTGTCTTCTTAGTTTAATGTATTCAGTCAGTTTTCTCGACCTCTTACATGGGCTGAATGGCGGCGATAATTCAGGCTATTAACAGGGACCCAAAGGCATCCACATCAGCACCATTCATTTGTTCATACCACATTTCTCTGTGACATTGTCAGTCCTTACTGAACATCTTGAGTTTTATTCATGCACCAGAAGGCTCAGAATGAGCACAGGACTCATCCAGGTTTTAAATGCAGCGGTAAAAGAAGAGTAGTGTTAACAAATCAGTAAGCAATGCAGCGAGTGTAATTGTAGGCTATGGGGCGTCTTTGGATATCCAAATAATATCTATCAGTATCTATATTAAAATCCTGTAATGTGCTGCCTCACGTGGGATCATCCGCGCACACGTCGCTTTAAAAGGAAATATTTTCTGTTTTGTAGTCAGAGGAATAATTAACTGGAGTCATGTCTTCCAAATAATCCGCAGCAATCTCAGGGTTTAACCCTCTGCTCCCCACCGCAGCAGCGCAGCGTGTATCCAAGTTCTGAAATGTGTCCCCCTGGCTCCACCTAGTGGTCAAGAAAACAGTAAAACAGCAAAAATGTGACAAGTGTAAAGGATCAAAACAATTAGAAAACAAAATGGAGAACGTAGATATCAGAAGGCCCCTGTGAGAAAACAGTCCTTGTTACACAGTGGCCCCCTAGGAATAAAGCACCTCCTTATTAATGAGTGCCCCCTTATAATACAGGTCCTCTTAATTATAGAGCTTAATATCACAGAGCTGCTCCTTATCACAGTGCTCCACCTTATCACAGAGCTCCTCCTTATCACAGAGCTGCTCCTTATCACAGTGCTCCTCCTTATCACAGTGCTCCTCATCACAGTGCTCCTCCTTATCACAGAGCTCCTCATCACAGAGCTCATTATCACAGTGCTCCTCCTTAAAGGCCCCGTCTCACTTAGCGACGCTAAAGCGATCCCGACAACGATACGACCTGTCAGGGATCGTTGCTGCATCGCTATGTGGTCGCTGGTGAGATGTCAAACAGTGAGATCTTCCAACGATCGCTGCTGCGATCTCACTGTTTGACATCTCACCAGCGACCTGTAGCGACCTGTACAACGATGTCACATGGGAGCTATTATGACGATTCAGTGTCTGAGTCGTCAACGAGGTCGTTGGTAAGGTGTCAAACACAGCGATGTGTGCTACCCAGCGGGACCTCAACGATCAAAAAGAGGTCCAGGCCATTCCGACACGACCAGCGATCTCACAGCAGGGGCCTGGTCGCTGCTACGTGTCACACATAGCGAGATCGCTACTGAGGTCGCTGTTGCGTCACAAAACTTGTGACTCAGCAGCGATCTCGCTAGCGATCTCGCTTAGTGAGACGGGGGCTTAACACAGAGCTCCTTATCACAGAACTCCTCCTTATCACAGTGCTCCTCCTTATCACAGAGCTCCTCCTTATCACAGTGCTCCTCCTTATCACAGTGCTCCTCCTTATCACAGAGCTCCTCCTTATCACAGTGCTCCTCCTTATCACAGTGCTCCTCCTTATCACAGTGCTCCTCCTTATCACAGAGCTCCTTCTTATCAGTGCTCCCTATCACAGAGCTCCTCCTTATCGCAGAGCTCCCTCCTTATGGCAGGGCTCCTCCTTATCGCAGAGCTCCTCCTTATCGCAGACCTCCTCCTTATCACAGGGCTCCCGCCTTATCACAGGGCTCCCTCCTTATAACAGAGCTCCCTCCTTATCACAGGGCTCCCTCCTTATCGCAGAGCTCCTTATCACAGAGCTCCTTATCACAGAGCTCCCTCTTCTCACAGAGCTCCCTCCTCATCACAGGGCTCCTCCTTATCACAGTGCTCCCTCCTTATCACAGAGCTCCTCCTTATCACAGTGCTCCTCCTTATCGCAGGGCTCCCTCCTTATCGCTGGGCTCCTCCTTTTCGCAGGGCTCCTCCTTATCGCAGAGCTCCTCCTTATCACAGTGCTCCTCCTTATCACAGAGCTCCTTATCAGTGCTGCTTCTTCTCGCAGAGCTCCCTCCTTATCGCAGAGCTCCCTCCTTATCGCAGAGCTCCCTCCTTATCGCAGAGCTCCCTCCTTATCGCAGTGCTCCTCCTTATCACAGTGCTCCTCCTTATCACAGAGCTCCTCCTTATCACAGAGCTCCTTATCAGTGCTGCTTCTTATCGCAGAGCTCCCTCCTTATCGCAGAGCTCCCTCCTTCTCGCTGGGCTCCTCCTTATCGCAGTGCTCCCTCCTTATCGCAGTGCTCCTCCTTATTGCAGGGCTCCCTCCTTATCGCTGGGCTCCTCCTTTTCGCAGGGCTCCTCCTTATCGCAGAGCTCCTCCTTATCACAGTGCTCCTCCTTATCACAGAGCTCCTTATCAGTGCTGCTTCTTATCGCAGAGCTCCCTCCTTATCACAGTGCTCCTCCTTATCGCAGTGCTCCTCCTTATTGCAGGGCTCCTCCTTATCACAGTGCT
The DNA here is from genome assembly GCF_051348905.1 of Ranitomeya variabilis. NCBI lineage: Eukaryota > Metazoa > Chordata > Amphibia > Anura > Dendrobatidae > Ranitomeya > Ranitomeya variabilis. The sequence goes on from NC_135239.1 coordinate 205,949,949, forward strand.
CCTCCTTATCACAGAGCTCCTTATCAGTGCTGCTTCTTATCGCAGAGCTCCCTCCTTATCGCAGTGCTCCTCCTTATCACAGGGCTCCCTCCTTATCACAGTGCTCCCTCCTCATCACAGAGCTCCCTCCTCATCACAGAGCTCCCTCCTCATCACAGAGCTCCCTCCTCATCACAGAGCTCCCTCCTCATCACAGAGCGCCATATTTTCAGGTGCTATTATCATAGAAGTAGAGCATCTCTCTACATTGTTTTTTTTTGTGGGTAGGGATGTTTCCCTTTACCACTTCTATTACTAAAAAAAAATGCCCTAATATGTGATGTAAAAGATGACTAAACTCAATAATTCCTGAAAGTTATTTAACTCTACAACTTGTGTCTACAGCTCCCTTGCAGACCTAAGTGTCTCCATGGTTACAGACCCCCAAAAAACCCCTGTGTATTCTGATCCTGCAGCATCATCCCGCTGGAGTGGAGTAACTCCTAACCATAGGACCAGACTACACAGGGTTTGTTTGTAGTCTGTAACCATGGCGATACTTAGGTCTGCATAGGAGCCATATACACAAATCAGGAGAATTTTGATCAAAGTTTTTTTTTACATGCGTTAGAACAATGTTTGCAAAAGTGTACATACCCTTTAATAATGAATTCATTAATAAATCTCTTGTTTCATAGCCCAATATGCAGTCTCAGGCTGAGGGAAGGAACGGTTTCAAGTCTGTGTGACTATGAAGACCAGAGATCCCCACCAGTATATCAGAGGTTCAGTCCTTCTGTTCACAAACGTGTCTGTCGTACATATGATGGTGGTGGGGTTTCTATAGCAACAGCCAAGAAAAGTTTTGTTTGCAAAAAGAAACATTCAACTGTATCAAGATTCTAAAGGTGATACATCTTATATTTAAAGGCACAGTGACCCTATTTCGTGATCTGCACTGCATGTAGCTTCACCATTATTGGTAACAACAGCAGTAATGAGACACGTCAGTCTGTACTTTCCAGATTTACATACATGTTATATCTACAATCACAGGTATTTGCAACACACAGACCAGACAATAACCTACACAGACCAGCGCCCGTCTGCTCTGTTCTCGGTTTTTCACCAAGACTGGTTTCAAGTCAGCAAAGGGAGAAGATTTTTCTGTGTCCTTCAGCTCCTTTAAGGGTGCATTTGCAGTCTCTGTTTTCTGTATGGCCAGGGAAAGCTGCTACCACATATGCTAAAGGTATCTACTCGCCGCCATTGACCCAACGGTGTGATAAAAAGGGTCCTTTTAGCCTTCGGCCAGTTGTAGTGGCTATAGGGGGGTACAAAGCTAGCAGTCACAGGGGGATCCCAAAGACCAAAATGGAACACAAGCACATTTCACTTTTGAGGGCCTGGATGGCCGCAGTAAGATAAACTGTGGGCTATGTCACTATAAGGGGTAATGATCTTGACTAATTTTTCAGGAATGGTGATCATTTCAACTTTTGATTTTTTCTTAATTCTTTCAAACAAAAAAGTGCAGTCAAATTATTGGGATGATGTGCTGAATGTGGAAACATCGGTTCAGAAATAGAATATGGTTTGGGGTCCACGAGCTTGTAAAATCAGATCAGTTCAGACACAAAGAAATGGTCTGATAGTGGGGCCATTCTTGTCTAACGTTTCAGGTCCCCGTCTTTTAGCTACAACCAATGGCCATTTCCAGTGCAACAGGATGAACGGACATTGATGTGACCCTATATCTTCAGCTGCGGCCTTCAACCTGCAGAACTACATATCCCATCATGCCCTGACCATCACAGGCTGTCTCTGTCTGAGCCTGATGGGTATTGTAGTTTTGCCACAGCTGGAAGGGACACATCTAAATGTACGGATGCAGTCGTACCAAGACAGGGGTGCATGGTGGGGCCGCCCTGCCACATTTTGCATTTAGACCCAGGGATTTCAAGTAAAAAAAATGAGCTGTAATTGGTGATGATGACAAAAGGGGGCTGGGAAATCGGCAACACATCATATCACAAGAACTTTTAGAAACAGAAGGTTTGCCTCCATGGGAGACCGTAGGTAACCCCATGAGTTATGTTACATTAGTAACATCTACACCCTTTAATACTGTGCTTGTGACAGCTATACATTGTGCAGGCAGGCGTGGGGCCCTGGAGGCACCATTTTTATGGGCCACATGAATTTCAGCCCCAGGCCATAAACACGTTTACATGCTTTATTTCTAAGAAGCCTCCTCTACATGACATGATTCTACGGGGGTCACTGGGTTCTCTCCTAGGCGAGGGGAAAATTAAGAAAAGCATTTTCCTATCAGTCTCTTATCGCCCTCGTCCTGATACTTGTGTTTGCCGAGTAAACGGATGGATCTGAAAGATTGTGCGGCGTCAGCTGTTTTCACACAGATCCTCTGTCTCGCAATGTGTTTGGTTCAACCATCTGATACATTGTAACAAGGCCTTCAGAAGTGTGAGTCCCGAAATAAAAAATATACTGGGGGTCTTTTTAATCCCTAGAATAATAGGGAACATTGATTTCTTGCAAATCCCAAGCACCTTCACCCATTAACTCCATCGATTGATCACATCCGAGATCAACAGAACGGTCATGTGTGTCTTGGAAAAACCTTTCTGTTACAATGGTGCCCCCCAAAATGGTAATCTAGTAAAACAAAGTTACATGATACGCATGAATAAAAAGCACATGTCCATCAAGTTCCACTGAGGGATGGGAGAGAATATGGGGAAGGGGTATAGGCACAACCACACTGCATGATCCAGTCCGCACTAAAAGGGCAAATATTTCCCCTCCTGATCCCGAGTGTCGATAGGATCATCATTCAGAAGAAGAACATTAGACAAGTACATGAATATTTAGAACATTTTGTTCTTAAAAAAAAAAAAACGAACAAAAAAAAAACACAAAAGCATGGAAACCTTTTTTGAATCCATCATCGGTTCCCGCTGTGATTAGGCCCTGACTTTTTATACAGTCACTGCTTTTACAGTGAAGAACCAGATCTGGATGTTGAATATTCTGCAGATTAATAGTTCTTATGGTAAAGAAGCTTCTTATCCTCTGGAGATTGAACCTTTCTCTCTCCAGGCGGAGGGAGCGCCCCCATTATCTTTTGAAGCCGCTTTTGACCATACTTTATGCATGGGCCATTCATGTGCGTGTACAAGTTAATAAGGGTTCCCCTTAGGAGTCTGTTCTGAAAATTAAATAAATTTAATTACTTTCATCTTTCCTCATAACTAAGGTCCTCCTGGCCCCTTATCAGTTTTGTGGCTCTTCTTTGGAGATCTTCTAGCTCCAGGGCCTCCAGAACTGAACTGCATATTCCTGATGAGGTTGCACTAATGCTTTGTAAAGTGCTAGTATGCTAAGCCCGAACTACAAGTCCAAGCCTCACCTAATACACGACAACATCCTGCCGGCCTGAGAAGCTGCTGATAGACATCGCACGTTGTTAGTCTGTGATCTACAAGTACAACCAGATCCTTCTCTACAAGTGACTCTCCTAGTTTTACTCCTAGAACAATACGTCCGCATAACTTTAATTTTCTCCACACTGAACCTCACCTGCCAAGACAGAGTATATAACATTTGCTCAGCAATCACTTTACTTTCCCGGCTCGGGCATCCTCTGCTCCTTACATAAGCACTATGAGCAGTGAAATCAGTCCCCAGATTGGCTGTCACACAGCTAAGGAACCGCTATTAATGGTTAAAAATCACAGGTTCCAGGAGGACGGGATAATTAGGCTAGTCTGGGTAATCCGGCTCAAGCTGAAAGCAGAAATATCCTTTCTAAAAATGCACAAAGCTGAATATTGTGCTGGGATTACACCCCCGATCCATGGGCTAAGCCGTGTTATATCACATCGTGTGTACAGAGACGGCGTTGGCCTGTGCGCGGAACAAGCGGGCAATGTCCTGGCATAATACCCTTTGCTTGGGGGCACGTGCCACTTGCTGCAGGTGTGATGTGAATAGGGAAGATGCTGCCTGTATACGGAGAGGGGGTGTCGTGTTAGATATCCCTCCACCTAACTGTAGCCACAATGGGCATTGGGTACAAGCAGCCATCTACCGGCCCTGTTACTTTATACTGAGTGGCACAGTTGGATCTCCAGAGGAGCGATACCATCCTCTGGTGGTGGCACTCGAGACTAAGCTCCACAGAAGGCACAAAACATGGACCTTCCCTCAACATGTACAAGGAGCGGCCAAACTACTTCTCCCCGCCACCAACCAGATCACAGGGAAAACACAGATTTGGGCTCTGAAGTTCCTTGGCCCATTCATGGTTTTAGATTCTCGGCAGCACACGGTTCTAGCAGCCGGCAGATTTTCTCACCAGCTTGGCCCCTTGTCTGCGGAACTTCTGAGCAGTTTCTTTGGATCCTGTCCGATGGTGGACCAATGGGTACAGCGGAGAATAACCTGAGAAGATCCACAGCTAGAAATCCTAGACGTCACTTTCGGCCTCAGTCAAAAATGTCCTGTGAGCCAAAGCCACCGCCTAATGCTGATCTCATTCCTCCGAGAACTTGGAAGTCCAGGCTCATCGCCGCTCCAGTCTTCAGGCTTAGTTCTCGGATGTTCTTTCCAGGCCACAAAGTTATGTTCACCTGAAAACTATGAACAAAAGGTGAGACTATGGCGGACCACCCAGGTGGCCAGTCCACAACGCAGCTCCTCAAAAACATCCATCCTCTGGGTCCTGAAGCATCACCCGAAGTCTGGGACTTCATTGTACTGGTAAAAGGGGACTTAGAGGTCAATAAGACACGTGCCTGAGAGTCCCCGAACACGACTCCCCCACCAAGAGTCAAAAATATCAATGTTTCTGTGCAGCAGCAGGGGAACATTTAAGCACCAAAAAATGGTTGCAGAAGTATAAACACCCTCCTGCAGAGCTCCCGGGGGAGGATGGAGCACGGTGCATTGTTCAGATAGAGAACATTAATTCTTCTGCTGTGAATGGATCGCGGCTCACCGACAATGTTCCCACTGATCTGTGTACGGTACGGTACGATCAGTAGAGGCGACCTCAGGAAAGGCCTCCGATCACAGGGCGGACACGGAGGACAAGTATCGGACGTCCCCGCACCCAGTGCTACTGACGGTGGCCATCTGTGGTATAGCCACACTATAAGGGAGGAGTAGATTGGGGCCCCCTACTATACTCGATTCAGGGGTCTATCCTCAGCGGGCACCATGGCTCCCCCATCTACAAGAATAAGGCATGTACCACACATGGATGGTTCAGAAACCTCCCCAACAAAAGTTTCTGCTTCTCCATTATCCAAAGTTACTAGATTTCCCCCTCCCCTCATCCCTTTCCCCGGCAAAAAAAAAAGTCCAGTGGCCCCCCCCCCCCCCCCTTACCAGTGACCACCAAGGCGAAGAATATTAACAGTCCTCATGTCCCCCCCCATCCTGCACCTGTCAGGCCAGAGGTTAAGGGGTTAAAAATGAACCCATCAACCTGCAGATATCTGCTTAATACCGGACAAACACCAGTGGTGGAGCGCGGGTTAATGAATGTCGCCTGCAAATTTGTTTTAGGTTTTATATTCTGTGAAGTGGTAATTACTTTACACATGGCAAGTTGGTTATTAAGGGGCATAGATACAAAATATATCTATATTGATAACCCCCTCCCTCCTGCTGGTTCTCATTATCTAATCTACTGCGGGGAACAATAAGGCCCAATATTTGTGCTCCCCTCCCTTGCCATTTTTTTGCAGGAGAGAAGAGATCCATGGTTTCTAGGCTATTAAATAGGGTCAAAATGAGCTGTGCCCCCTGTATAAGGGCCTCAGATTAGGGGGTGCAGCTGATCTAAAGGGGTTTCCCAGCTTAGACATTGATCATCTTTCCTTAGGATCGGTGCCGGTCTGAAAGCGGTACATGGCTCCGCACACTGAGTAGCGTCCGTTCTTGGTTGCTGCGGCTCAAATCACATTCACTACAATGGGAGCGGAGCTGCAGGACCCCCGATATGTCAGTCCTGGACGAATCTAATGTGTGCGGGAGCCTTAAGCCACTCACATCACCTGATGTAATTCATCATGCACCTGCGTGTGCCCGAGATCCCGCCCGCAGTGTGAATAAATCAGAACACACTGTGGGGCAGGATCTCGGGTACACACAGGCGCGAGATGAATTCCATCAGGTGATGTGAGTCGAAGGGCAGCGCAAACGGCGCATGCCCGAAAAAGGTAAGTACAGCGCAGGCGCCAGGAGGGGTTGACTGATGGCTGGGAGGCGGTTGTGTCCGGGGGGAAAAGACGTGCCCCCCGGACAGACTAAAGGTATGGCCCACAAATTATAAAGAGTAATATTGCAGCGTTGGAAGGGAGCACAAAAAGAAGAGCCACATTTACAGAATGCAGCATTAGTGCTGCACAAGGTGGCTCTTTTAGTTAAAAACGGCAGGGGAGGGCAGGTTCTCTAAGGCCTCTTTCACACTTCCGTTTTTTTTACAATCAGTCACAGTCCGTCAAAATTTTGAAAAGATGGATCCTGTGCAGATTGTAAAAAAACTGATGCACTGGATCCGTTTTTTTGACGGATCTGTCAAGGCATTTGCCGGAATTTAGGCTATGTGCACACGTTGTGTTGTGTATGCATTTTCGCTACGGAAACGCATATAAAACACAATGGGATACTCCCCTTCCGGCAGCCCCCTAAGCCTTCCCGCTCCTCGCGATGCTCCCGTTCCCAGTGATGCCTTGCGAGACAATGACCTGTGATGACGTAGCGGTTTCGTGTGATGCTACATCATCTGAGGTCATTTCGTAAGGCATCACTGGGAACGGGAGCTAGCGGGAGCAGGAAGGCTGCAGGGGCCGCGGGAAGGCTTCGGGGGCCGCCGGAAGGTGAGAATATCACGATTTTTTATTTTTTTAATTATTTTTAACATTATATATTTTTACTATTGATGCTGCATAGGCAGCATCAATAGTAAAAAGAGAGCGAGAGAGAATTTCCCGGACTGGAAATTCTTCCACGCAAATTCTTCCACGCATGCTCTGTTTCAAAAGACTGAATCTGTCACTGGATTCCTGCTTTTGACATACAGCGACGGATCCTGCGTCCATAGGCTTCCATTATAGCCAACGACGGACAGCGTAGGATCAGTCGCTGTCCAACTTTTCGACGTACAAAAAAAGTTCCTCTGTGCGTTGTCTCCGCCCGACAGACAGCGATTTTACGACGGATCCAGTGCACGACAGACAAAACGGAAGGCCATCCGTCAGAATCAGTCGCCAATACAAGCCTATGAGGAAAAAAACGACGGACTGTGACTGATGGCAAAAAACAGGTGTGTGAAAGAGGCCTAAGCCAATCACATCCCTGCAACAATCTTCTCCACTTCGTTTGTTACATTTTTAGCTGCACTGATACATTGTATCAGTCTGAATTCCAGGCTATTCAGCATTCTGGAGATCACTGTAGCGAACCCTCAGCTGGGAGCAGTTTTGCTTCTGTGCAGGTTTTTTGCCACATGGTGTTAAGAATATTTCCATCCACTGACAGCAAGCAGAGGTCTTAAAAAAAAAAAAAAATGTGAGGAACAAAGCATTTTGGAGATTTTCAGAATGTAATTGACATGAAACTCGATGGGTAATAACATAAGATTGTTGCAGAGCGGTAATCTGGGAAATGCAATGATGTTTTGAGCTTTTTGTTCCGTCATCGTGGCGTACGTGCTGGGCATGAGAACTGCAGGAGGGCGCTCTGCTCTTCTGGGGTCAGGAGTGGGATCATTTCGGTCTCGCTTGGTTCAGCCGCTTCTGTGATCAGTCGTCACGTATTACTCTTGGGAACAAGATGGGGGGAACGTAGGAAGGGGCATCTGGACACTGCTGAAAGGGAAAAAGTCACTCAATGGACTTGGAAGTGATTTCATACCTAATGATCAAGCAGCAGGAATCGTCCCTGGGGTCATTGCTATAATAATCCAGCTTTTCTATGGCCCTGAATGGCAATTTCTCTCACTTATGCCTGCTCCCGAATGATCATTTTTATTACTATTCATCTCACAATATTTTATTTTGGCGTCTTCGGCTTTCAGATTGATGTCGCTTTTTGCATATTAGATATTAGGCCAGATTCTTCATTTTGGGATTCGTTAAAGTCACTTTTTTTTGGTCTTTTAGTATTTGGTGATAGTATTTGCACCAAGTTCTTCAAAATACTGCATGTGGTTCATACATTTGGAGTAAAATTTTGTAAAAATGCTCCTTATTCTTCTTTAATGTACTTTTCAGCTTCCAAAGTCACAAAAATGCTCCGAATTGACAAATACTCCAGAGAGGGACAGGAGCGAGACACGCAAAAACTAAAACGGGACATTTGGTAAAAGTTGAATAAAACATCTGGATAAGCAAACTTAGCAAGGAAAAAAAAAAGACAAAAAAAACCAAACATTAAAAAGTGGCACAAAACATACGAAAAGTCACAAATACTAAAGTCACTAAAAAGGAGCAAAACACTACAGAAAAGATCCAGACCCTCTATTCTTCTACTGGATCTCTGGGGACATAGGATTGGGGTCCAGGTGTTTCCTCTGGGGTGGGTACATAGTGGAGCCCAGGATGTGACATTAGGGATCCTTGTTTTGCAGTTGAGGAGCTGTTAATACATTTTGCTGGATGATTCGGGTGACATGATGTCAGTCAGTGACTAGAGGACACCGTGCAGCAGCTGGTGTGGAGCCCTGAGATCAGCGAGAGGAGTGGGTGGCTTTGCCTGATGAAGAGACCTGTGTAGTCTCGAAAGCTTGCAATTTGTTACCATCTTTTCAGTTAGCCATTAAAAAGGTATCAACCACTGAGGACTCTCAATTCTAAATATTTTGCCTATATGAGCATCCTTTTATAATGGAGGAAGACGTACAGAGAACTGCACCCCAATATTGTTATTTTTGGATGATCATTATCAGATTGCACGGATTAGAATTTGTTCCCAATGTTCTGACTCAGGTTTATGACCAATTCCAAAAATGCAGATTGACCAACATGGTTGTGCAAAGCCAATGTGCACACTGTAAGCAGTGAATCAGCATGGGCACATACTGCCCTCTAGTGGTCATATAGATGCAGTCAAATAGTCATCTGGTATTGTGTCATCAAAAAGTGACCGATTGCATCAAATGTTAAGAGACAGCGCTATACAGAACAATAGAGGATGCTGTGTGATAAGGGACATAACTATACATAATAAGAGAGGACACTGTAATAAGGGATGCATGATACATAATGAGGACGTTAAGCATAATAAGAGAGGTCACTAAAAGGACAGCGCTATACATAAGGAAGGACACTAAATTAAGAGAGCGCTAGACATAACGAGATGATGCTAGGTACTAAGGGACAGCTCTATATAGAACAAGAGAATTCAGTGTCATAAGGGACAGCACTATACGTATTAAGAGGAGACTATGCAATATAGGATGACGATATGCATGAAAAGAGATGTTTGATAATGGATAGCGCTATGCAATAAGGGATGACGCTATAGATAAGAGGATGCTATGCCATAAAAGACAACGCTATACATAACAAAAGAGGATGCTGTGTAATAAGGGACGGCACGATACATAAGAGAGAAAGCTATACATATCGCATTTTTCAGACTATAAAACACACTTTTTTCCCAAAAATTTTTTTGGGGAAAATAGGCATGCGTCTCATAGTTGGAATATACTTACAAGTAGTGTGGCGGCAGCAGGAGTCGGGTGATGATCACACTTCCTTCCAGGCTGGTGCCGCAGAATTTGGTGGTGCTCTGTGATGTGGGGGCTCTGCCGACATTTTGTGAAAGCCCGAGGTCCCCGAACTTCCACTGCTGTGACAGGTGACCTCCAGGAAAATGCCCCTCAGTGGTGAGATACTATAGAGCGGCCATATTATACATCCCAATAACAGAGGGAGGACTGGGCTGCCCCTCAGTGGTGAGATACTATAGAGCGGCCATATTATACATCCCAATAACAGAAGGAGGACTGGGCTGCCCCTCAGTGGTGAGATATTATAGAGCAGCCATATTATACATCCCAATAACAGAAGGAGGACTGGGCTGCCCCTCAGTGGTGAGATACTATAGAGCAGCCATATTATACATCCCAATAACAGAAGGAGGACTGGGCTGCTCCTCAGTGGTGAGATACTATAGAGCAGCCATATTATAGAGCAGCCATATTATACATCCCAATAACAGAAGGAGGACTGGGCTGCCCCTCAGTGGTGAGATACTATAGAGCGGCCATATTATACATCCCAATAACAGAAGGAGGACTGGGCTGCCCCTCAGTGGTGAGATACTATAGAGCAGCCATATTATACATCTCAATATAAGGAGGACTGGGCTGCCCCTCAGTGGTGAGATACTATAGAGCAGCCATATTATACATCCCAATAACAGGAGGAGGACTGGGCTGCCCCTCAGTGGTGAGATACTATAGAGCGGCCATATTATACATCCCAATAACAGAAGGAGGACTGGGCTGCCCCTCAGTGGTGAGATACTATAGAGCAGCCATATTATACATCCCAATAACAGGAGGAGGACTGGGCTGCCCCTCAGTGGTGAGATACTATAGAGCAGCCATATTATACACCCCAATAACAGAGGGAGGACTGGGCTGCCCCTCAGTGGTGAGATACTATAGAGCAGCCATATTATACACCCCAATAACAGAGGGAGGACTGGGCTGCCCCTCAGTGGTGAGATACTATAGAGCAGCCATATTATACACCCCAATAACAGAGGGAGGACTGGGCTGCTCCTCAGTGGTGAGACACTATAGAGCGGCCATATTATACACCCCAATAACAGAGGGAGGACTGGGCTGCTCCTCAGTGGTGGGCAGGGCCGGTTTTAGGCAAAGTGGGGCCCTAGGCAAAAGTTTAAAATGGGGCCCCAAATGCTAACATATTGCACCAACAGAAACATTTTGGTTGTAGCTACATGCGCTGATTTCAGGCCACTAAATGAGCGTGATCAACAATATTGAAGTCATTCGCCACTTGTTTCCAGCCTCTTTACACTGGCTGGGGACAGAATGATCACTAGTAAATCAATCTGTCCCCATACAGTATCATCTTAGCAGAATATCTGCAGTTTTAACTGGGCCATCGATGTGCTGATGAGAACAATGATTTTTGTTCCAGCATATACTGTACATACACCGTACATACACACAGATACACATACCGTACATACACAGACATACACCTTACATGCAAACACACATACAGTTATATACACAGATAGTATACACATACCGTACATACATATACCATACATACACACAAATACACATACATACACCGTACGTACACACAGATACACATACAAATACAGTATATGCAAACACATACATATACCATACATACACACAGATACACATACATATACCATCATACATACACATACCGTACATACACACATGCATATACCGTACATTCACACAAATGCCGTACACATATACCGTACATACACACAGATACACACACATATACCGTACATACACAGATACAGTTATATACATATAGTACAAACATACCGTACATACATATAAAATACACCCAAATGCACATACCGTACATACATACATATACCGTACATGCAGATACACATACACGTACCGTACATACACACATACAGTATATACACATACCGTACACACATATACATACACATATACTGTATGTACATGCACATAAACATACATATATACCATATATCCATACAAATTTATTTCACATACACAGATACACACATACTGTACATGCATACACACACAGCCATACAACTATACCATACATACACACATATACTGTACATACACAGATACACACACACACACACAGATAGAAACATACACATAGGTACACACAGATGCGCACATACATATACAAGCATATACATACATACATACTAATCTTGTATAGGTGATCAGATGAGCCCTGCAGGTCAGTTCAGCTGGAGAAGGCTGCAGACCCCACTGTGGGGGATGGGGCACAGAGCAGACAGCACCTGATGATAAATTCCCAGTAAGGGAGGAAAAGACTCAAATTCAAAAAGTTCCATGACTAAAATTATAAAGAGATAAGTTATAAAGAGCACTATAACTGCACATTACTTTTCAGGTCACTTCACAGCATACATTTTGCTGCCGTGCTGCCCCTGCAGTGCGCTCCTCCCCCATCTCTGCTCTGTGAGGAGACGCTGCAGCCTGCTCTGAACAGAACAGTGGAGGGAGCAGAAGACCCCCTGTAAGTCCTGCTCTTCCTCCACTGATGTCCCTATGTGCTGTGCAGCCGGGGCCCCTGACTGTAGGCGAGCACTCACCATTGGGACGCTCCATGCAGGAGGACAGACGGCAGCCAGTGAGCGCTCTCCTCAGTCTGGTCACTGTGAGGTAAGGAAAGCGTTCATTGGCCAGCGTCTCTCCCTGCATGACACGCCCCCTTTTTGTTCTCCTGCACTTCGCGCCCCGCTCTCTTCCCCGGCACCCGGTGTTCCATGATTACAGGAGGGAGTGAAAGGGGCCCGACCCTGCATGATACCGGGCCTACCTGCAGGGGCCCCCCTCCACCTCTGGGCCCTGGAGCAGTGCCATCAACAGTATGTCTGCCCCTGGCTGGGGGCCCCTAGGGCAGCAGGGGCCCCAGGCAGCTGCCTAGTCTGCCTGCCCCTAACGCCGGCCCTGGTGGTGGGATACTATAGAGCAGCCATATTATACATCCCAATAACAGAGGGAGGACTGGGCTGCCCCGCAGTGGTGAGATACTATAGAGCGGCCATATTATACATCCCAATAACAGAAGGAGGACTGGGCTGCCCCTCAGTGGTGAGATACTATAGAGCAGCCATATTATACATCCCAATAACAGAAGGAGGACTGGGCTGCTCCTCAGTGGTGAGATACTATAGAGCGGCCATATTATACATACCAATAACAGAAGGAGGACTGGGCTGCCCCTCAGTGGTGAGATACTATAGAGCGGCCATATTATAGAGCAGCCATATTATACATCCCAATAACAGAAGGAGGACTGGGCTGCCCCTCAGTGGTGAGATCCTATAGAGCAGCCATATTATACATCCTAATAACAGAGGGAGGACTGGGCTGCCCCTCAGTGGTGAGATCCTATAGAGCAGCCATATTATACATCCTAATAACAGAGGGAGGACTGGGCAGCCCCTCAGTGGTGAGATACTATAGAGCAGCCATATTATACATCCCAATAACAGAGGGAGGACTGGGCTGCCCCTCAGTGGTGAGATACTATAGAGCAGCCATATTATACATCCTAATAACAGAAGGACAGGGCTGCCTCTCAGTGGTGAGATACTATAGAGCAGCCATATTATACATCCCAATAACAGAGGGAGGACTGGGCTGCCCCTCAGTGGTGAGATACTATAGAGCAGCCATATTATACATCCCAATAACAGAGGGAGGACTGGGCTGCCCCTCAGTGGTGAGATACTATAGAGCGGCCATATTATACATCCTAATAACAGAAGGACAGGGCTGCCTCTCAGTGGTGAGGTATTATAGAGCAGCCATATTATACATCCCAATAACAGAGGGAGGACTGGGCTGCCCCTCAGTGGTGAGATACTATAGAGCAGCCATATTATACATCCCAATAACAGAGGGAGGACTGGGCTGCCCCTCAGTGGTGAGATACTATAGAGCAGCCATATTATACATCCCAATAACAGAGGGAGGACTGGGCTGCCCCTCAGTGGTGAGATCCTATAGAGCGGCCATATTATACATACCAATAACAGAGGGAGGACTGGGCTGCCCCTCAGTGGTGAGATACTATAGAGCAGCCATATTATACATCCCAATAACAGAAGGAGGACTGGGCTGCCTCTCAGTGGTGAGATACTATAGAGCGGCCATATTATACATCCCAATAACAGAAGGAGGACTGGGCTGCCCCTCAGTGGTGGGATACTATAGAGCAGCCATATTATACATCCCAATAACAGGAGGAGGACTGGGCTGCCCCTCAGTGGTGAGATACTATAGAGCGGCCATATTATACATCCCAATAACAGAAGGAGGACTGGGCTGCTCCTCAGTGGTGAGATACTATAGAGCAGCCATATTATACATCCTAATAACAGAAGGAGGACTGGGCTGCTCCTCAGTGGTGAGATACTATAGAGCGGCCATATTATACATCCCAATAACAGAGGGAGGACTGGGCTGCCCCTCAGTGGTGAGATACTATAGAGCAGCCATATTATACATCCCAATAACAGAAGGAGGACTGGGCTGCCCCTCAGTGGTGGGATACTATAGAGCAGCCATATTATACATCCCAATAACAGAAGGAGGACTGGGCTGCTCCTCAGTGGTGAGATACTATAGAGCAGACATATTATACATCCCAATAACAGAAGGAGGACTGGGCTGCCTCTCAGTGGTGAGATACTATAGAGCAGACATATTATACATCCCAATAACAGAAGGAGGACTGGGCTGCCCCTCAGTGGTGAGATACTATAGAGCAGCCATATTATACATCCCAATAACAGAAGGAGGACTGGGCTGCCTCTCAGTGGTGAGATACTATAGAGCGGCCATATTATACATCCCAATAACAGAAGGAGGACTGGGCTGCCCCTCAGTGGTGGGATACTATAGAGCAGCCATATTATACATCCCAATAACAGGAGGAGGACTGGGCTGCCCCTCAGTGGTGAGATACTATAGAGCGGCCATATTATACATCCCAATAACAGAAGGAGGACTGGGCTGCTCCTCAGTGGTGAGATACTATAGAGCAGCCATATTATACATCCTAATAACAGAAGGAGGACTGGGCTGCTCCTCAGTGGTGAGATACTATAGAGCGGCCATATTATACATCCCAATAACAGAAGGAGGACTGGGCTGCTCCTCAGTGGTGAGATACTATAGAGCAGCCATATTATACATCCTAATAACAGAAGGAGGACTGGGCTGCTCCTCAGTGGTGAGATACTATAGAGCAGCCATATTATACATCCCAATAACAGAGGGAGGACTGGGCTGCCCCTCAGTGGTGAGATACTATAGAGCAGCCATATTATACATCCCAATAACAGAAGGAGGACTGGGCTGCCCCTCAGTGGTGGGATACTATAGAGCAGCCATATTATACATCCCAATAACAGAAGGAGGACTGGGCTGCTCCTCAGTGGTGAGATACTATAGAGCAGCCATATTATACATCCTAATAACAGAAGGAGGACTGGGCTGCTCCTCAGTGGTGAGATACTATAGAGCAGCCATATTATACATCCCAATAACAGAGGGAGGACTGGGCTGCCCCTCAGTGGTGAGATACTATAGAGCAGCCATATTATACATCCCAATAACAGAAGGAGGACTGGGCTGCCCCTCAGTGGTGGGATACTATAGAGCAGCCATATTATACATCCCAATAACAGCAGGAGGACTGGGCTGCTCCTCAGTGGTGAGATACTATAGAGCAGACATATTATACATCCCAATAACAGAAGGAGGACTGGGCTGCTCCTCAGTGGTGAGATACTATAGAGCAGACATATTATACATCCCAATAACAGAGGGAGGACTGGGCTGCTCCTCAGTGGTGAGATACTATAGAGCAGACATATTATACATCCCAATAACAGAAGGAGGACTGGGCTGCTCCTCAGTGGTGACATACTATAGAGCAGACATATTATACATCCCAATAACAGAGGGAGGACTGGGCTGCCCCTCAGTGGTGAGATACTATAGAGCAGCCATATTATACATCCCAATAACAGAAGGAGGACTGGGCTGCCCCTCAGTGGTGGGATACTATAGAGCAGCCATATTATACATCCCAATAACAGAAGGAGTACTGGGCTGCTCCTCAGTGGTGAGGTACTATAGAGCAGCCATATTATACATCCTAATAACAGAGGGAGGACTGGGCTGCCCCTCAGTGGTGAGATACTATAGAGCAGCCATATTATACATCCTAATAACAGAGGGAGGACTGGGCTGCCTCTCAGTGGTGAGATACTATAGAGCAGCCATATTATACATCCCAATAACAGCAGGAGGACTGGGCTGCCCCTCAGTGGTGAGATACTATAGAGCAGCCATATTATACATCCCAATAACAGAAGGAGGACTGGGCTGCTCCTCAGTGGTGAGATACTATAGAGCAGCCATATTATACATCCCAATAACAGAAGGAGGACTGGGCTGCCCCTCAGTGGTGAGATACTATAGAGCAGCCATATTATACATCCCAATAACAGAAGGAGGACTGGGCTGCCCCTCAGTGGTGAGATACTATAGAGCAGCCATATTATACATCCCAATAACAGAAGGAGGACTGGGCTGCCCCTCAGTGGTGAGATACTATAGAGCAGCCATATTATACATCCCAATAACAGAAGGAGGACTGGGCTTCCCCTCAGTGGTGAGATACTATAGAGCAGCCATATTATACATCCCAATAACAGAAGGAGGACTGGGCTGCCCCTCAGTGGTGAGATACTATAGAGCAGCCATATTATACATCTCAATATAAGGAGGACTGGGCTGCCCCTCAGTGGTGAGATACTATAGAGCAGCCATATTATACATCCCAATAACAGGAGGAGGACTGGGCTGCCCCTCAGTGGTGAGATACTATAGAGCGGCCATATTATACATCCCAATAACAGAAGGAGGACTGGGCTGCCCCTCAGTGGTGAGATACTATAGAGCAGCCATATTATACATCCCAATAACAGGAGGAGGACTGGGCTGCCCCTCAGTGGTGAGATACTATAGAGCGGCCATATTATACATCCCAATAACAGAAGGAGGACTGGGCTGCCCCTCAGTGGTGAGATACTATAGAGCAGCCATATTATACATCCCAATAACAGGAGGAGGACTGGGCTGCCCCTCAGTGGTGAGATACTATAGAGCAGCCATATTATACACCCCAATAACAGAGGGAGGACTGGGCTGCCCCTCAGTGGTGAGATACTATAGAGCAGCCATATTATACACCCCAATAACAGAGGGAGGACTGGGCTGCTCCTCAGTGGTGAGACACTATAGAGCGGCCATATTATACACCCCAATAACAGAGGGAGGACTGGGCTGCTCCTCAGTGGTGAGATACTATAGAGCGGCCATATTATACATCCTAATAACAGAAGGAGGACTGGGCTGCCCCTCAGTGGTGAGATACTATAGAGCAGCCATATTATACATCCCAATAACAGGAGGAGGACTGGGCTGCTCCTCAGTGGTGAGACACTATAGAGCGGCCATATTATACACCCCAATAACAGAGGGAGGACTGGGCTGCTCCTCAGTGGTGAGATACTATAGAGCGGCCATATTATACATCCCAATAACAGAGGGAGGACTGGGCTGCCCCTCAGTGGTGAGATACTATAGAGCAGCCATATTATACATCCCAATAACAGAAGGAGGACTGGGCTGCCCCTCAGTGGTGAGATACTATAGAGCAGCCATATTATACATCCCAATAACAGGAGGAGGACTGGGCTGCCCCTCAGTGGTGAGATACTATAGAGCAGCCATATTATACACCCCAATAACAGAGGGAGGACTGGGCTGCCCCTCAGTGGTGAGATACTATAGAGCAGCCATATTATACACCCCAATAACAGAGGGAGGACTGGGCTGCTCCTCAGTGGTGAGACACTATAGAGCGGCCATATTATACACCCCAATAACAGAGGGAGGACTGGGCTGCTCCTCAGTGGTGAGATACTATAGAGCGGCCATATTATACATCCTAATAACAGAAGGAGGACTGGGCTGCCCCTCAGTGGTGAGATACTATAGAGCAGCCATATTATACATCCCAATAACAGGAGGAGGACTGGGCTGCTCCTCAGTGGTGAGACACTATAGAGCGGCCATATTATACACCCCAATAACAGAGGGAGGACTGGGCTGCTCCTCAGTGGTGAGATACTATAGAGCGGCCATATTATACATCCTAATAACAGAAGGAGGACTGGGCTGCCCCTCAGTGGTGAGATACTATAGAGCAGCCATATTATACATCCCAATAACAGAAGGAGGACTGGGCTGCCCCTCAGTGGTGGGCAGGGCCGGTTTTAGGCAAAGTGGGGCCCTAGGCAAAAGTTTAAAATGGGGCCCCAAATGCTAACATATTGCACCAACAGAAACATTTTGGTTGTAGCTACATGCGCTGATTTCAGGCCACTAAATGAGCGTGATCAACAATATTGAAGTCATTCGCCACTTGTTTCCAGCCTCTTTACACTGGCTGGGGACAGAATGATCACTAGTAAATCAATCTGTCCCCATACAGTATCATCTTAGCAGAATATCTGCAGTTTTAACTGGGCCATCGATGTGCTGATGAGAACAATGATTTTTGTTCCAGCATATACTGTACATACACCGTACATACACACAGATACACATACCGTACATACACAGACATACACCTTACATGCAAACACACATACAGTTATATACACAGATAGTATACACATATACCGTACATACATATACCATACATACACACAAATACACATACATACACCGTACGTACACACAGATACACATACAAATACAGTATATGCAAACACATACATATACCATACATACACACAGATACACATACATATACCATCATACATACACATACCGTACATACACACATGCATATACCGTACATTCACACAAATGCCGTACACATATACCGTACATACACACAGATACACACACATATACCGTACATACACAGATACAGTTATATACATATAGTACAAACATACCGTACATACATATAAAATACACCCAAATGCACATACCGTACATACATACATATACCGTACATGCAGATACACATACACGTACCGTACATACACACATACAGTATATACACATACCGTACACACATATACATACACATATACTGTATGTACATGCACATAAACATACATATATACCATATATCCATACAAATTTATTTCACATACACAGATACACACATACTGTACATGCATACACACACAGCCATACAACTATACCATACATACACACATATACTGTACATACACAGATACACACACACACACACAGATAGAAACATACACATAGGTACACACAGATGCGCACATACATATACAAGCATATACATACATACATACTAATCTTGTATAGGTGATCAGATGAGCCCTGCAGGTCAGTTCAGCTGGAGAAGGCTGCAGACCCCACTGTGGGGGATGGGGCACAGAGCAGACAGCACCTGATGATAAATTCCCAGTAAGGGAGGAAAAGACTCAAATTCAAAAAGTTCCATGACTAAAATTATAAAGAGATAAGTTATAAAGAGCACTATAACTGCACATTACTTTTCAGGTCACTTCACAGCATACATTTTGCTGCCGTGCTGCCCCTGCAGTGCGCTCCTCCCCCATCTCTGCTCTGTGAGGAGACGCTGCAGCCTGCTCTGAACAGAACAGTGGAGGGAGCAGAAGACCCCCTGTAAGTCCTGCTCTTCCTCCACTGATGTCCCTATGTGCTGTGCAGCCGGGGCCCCTGACTGTAGGCGAGCACTCACCATTGGGACGCTCCATGCAGGAGGACAGACGGCAGCCAGTGAGCGCTCTCCTCAGTCTGGTCACTGTGAGGTAAGGAAAGCGTTCATTGGCCAGCGTCTCTCCCTGCATGACACGCCCCCTTTTTGTTCTCCTGCACTTCGCGCCCCGCTCTCTTCCCCGGCACCCGGTGTTCCATGATTACAGGAGGGAGTGAAAGGGGCCCGACCCTGCATGATACCGGGCCTACCTGCAGGGGCCCCCCTCCACCTCTGGGCCCTGGAGCAGTGCCATCAACAGTATGTCTGCCCCTGGCTGGGGGCCCCTAGGGCAGCAGGGGCCCCAGGCAGCTGCCTAGTCTGCCTGCCCCTAACGCCGGCCCTGGTGGTGGGATACTATAGAGCAGCCATATTATACATCCCAATAACAGAGGGAGGACTGGGCTGCCCCGCAGTGGTGAGATACTATAGAGCGGCCATATTATACATCCCAATAACAGAAGGAGGACTGGGCTGCCCCTCAGTGGTGAGATACTATAGAGCAGCCATATTATACATCCCAATAACAGAAGGAGGACTGGGCTGCTCCTCAGTGGTGAGATACTATAGAGCGGCCATATTATACATACCAATAACAGAAGGAGGACTGGGCTGCCCCTCAGTGGTGAGATCCTATAGAGCAGCCATATTATACATCCTAATAACAGAGGGAGGACTGGGCAGCCCCTCAGTGGTGAGATACTATAGAGCAGCCATATTATACATCCCAATAACAGAGGGAGGACTGGGCTGCCCCTCAGTGGTGAGATACTATAGAGCAGCCATATTATACATCCTAATAACAGAAGGACAGGGCTGCCTCTCAGTGGTGAGATACTATAGAGCAGCCATATTATACATCCCAATAACAGAGGGAGGACTGGGCTGCCCCTCAGTGGTGAGATACTATAGAGCAGCCATATTATACATCCCAATAACAGAGGGAGGACTGGGCTGCCCCTCAGTGGTGAGATACTATAGAGCGGCCATATTATACATCCTAATAACAGAAGGACAGGGCTGCCTCTCAGTGGTGAGATACTTTAGAGCAGCCATATTATACATCCCAATAACAGAGGGAGGACTGGGCTGCCCCTCAGTGGTGAGATACTATAGAGCGGCCATACTATACATCCCAATAACAGAGGGAGGACTGGGCTGCCCCTCAGTGGTGAGATACTATAGAGCAGCCATATTATACATCCCAATAACAGAGGGAGGACTGGGCTGCCCCTCAGTGGTGAGATACTATAGAGCAGCCATATTATACATCCCAATAACAGAGGGAGGACTGGGCTGCCCCTCAGTGGTGAGATCCTATAGAGCGGCCATATTATACATACCAATAACAGAGGGAGGACTGGGCTGCCCCTCAGTGGTGAGATACTATAGAGCAGCCATATTATACATCCCAATAACAGAAGGAGGACTGGGCTGCCTCTCAGTGGTGAGATACTATAGAGCGGCCATATTATACATCCCAATAACAGAAGGAGGACTGGGCTGCCCCTCAGTGGTGGGATACTATAGAGCAGCCATATTATACATCCCAATAACAGGAGGAGGACTGGGCTGCCCCTCAGTGGTGAGATACTATAGAGCGGCCATATTATACATCCCAATAACAGAAGGAGGACTGGGCTGCTCCTCAGTGGTGAGATACTATAGAGCAGCCATATTATACATCCTAATAACAGAAGGAGGACTGGGCTGCTCCTCAGTGGTGAGATACTATAGAGCGGCCATATTATACATCCCAATAACAGAAGGAGGACTGGGCTGCTCCTCAGTGGTGAGATACTATAGAGCAGCCATATTATACATCCTAATAACAGAAGGAGGACTGGGCTGCTCCTCAGTGGTGAGATACTATAGAGCAGCCATATTATACATCCCAATAACAGAGGGAGGACTGGGCTGCCCCTCAGTGGTGAGATACTATAGAGCAGCCATATTATACATCCCAATAACAGAAGGAGGACTGGGCTGCCCCTCAGTGGTGGGATACTATAGAGCAGCCATATTATACATCCCAATAACAGAAGGAGGACTGGGCTGCTCCTCAGTGGTGAGATACTATAGAGCAGACATATTATACATCCCAATAACAGAAGGAGGACTGGGCTGCCTCTCAGTGGTGAGATACTATAGAGCAGACATATTATACATCCCAATAACAGAAGGAGGACTGGGCTGCCCCTCAGTGGTGAGATACTATAGAGCAGCCATATTATACATCCCAATAACAGAAGGAGGACTGGGCTGCCTCTCAGTGGTGAGATACTATAGAGCGGCCATATTATACATCCCAATAACAGAAGGAGGACTGGGCTGCCCCTCAGTGGTGGGATACTATAGAGCAGCCATATTATACATCCCAATAACAGGAGGAGGACTGGGCTGCCCCTCAGTGGTGAGATACTATAGAGCGGCCATATTATACATCCCAATAACAGAAGGAGGACTGGGCTGCTCCTCAGTGGTGAGATACTATAGAGCAGCCATATTATACATCCTAATAACAGAAGGAGGACTGGGCTGCTCCTCAGTGGTGAGATACTATAGAGCGGCCATATTATACATCCCAATAACAGAAGGAGGACTGGGCTGCTCCTCAGTGGTGAGATACTATAGAGCAGCCATATTATACATCCTAATAACAGAAGGAGGACTGGGCTGCTCCTCAGTGGTGAGATACTATAGAGCAGCCATATTATACATCCCAATAACAGAGGGAGGACTGGGCTGCCCCTCAGTGGTGAGATACTATAGAGCAGCCATATTATACATCCCAATAACAGAAGGAGGACTGGGCTGCCCCTCAGTGGTGGGATACTATAGAGCAGCCATATTATACATCCCAATAACAGAAGGAGGACTGGGCTGCTCCTCAGTGGTGAGATACTATAGAGCAGCCATATTATACATCCTAATAACAGAAGGAGGACTGGGCTGCTCCTCAGTGGTGAGATACTATAGAGCAGCCATATTATACATCCCAATAACAGAGGGAGGACTGGGCTGCCCCTCAGTGGTGAGATACTATAGAGCAGCCATATTATACATCCCAATAACAGAAGGAGGACTGGGCTGCCCCTCAGTGGTGGGATACTATAGAGCAGCCATATTATACATCCCAATAACAGCAGGAGGACTGGGCTGCTCCTCAGTGGTGAGATACTATAGAGCAGACATATTATACATCCCAATAACAGAAGGAGGACTGGGCTGCTCCTCAGTGGTGAGATACTATAGAGCAGACATATTATACATCCCAATAACAGAGGGAGGACTGGGCTGCTCCTCAGTGGTGAGATACTATAGAGCAGACATATTATACATCCCAATAACAGAAGGAGGACTGGGCTGCTCCTCAGTGGTGAGATACTATAGAGCAGACATATTATACATCCCAATAACAGAGGGAGGACTGGGCTGCCCCTCAGTGGTGAGATACTATAGAGCAGCCATATTATACATCCCAATAACAGAAGGAGGACTGGGCTGCCCCTCAGTGGTGGGATACTATAGAGCAGCCATATTATACATCCCAATAACAGAAGGAGTACTGGGCTGCCCCTCAGTGGTGGGATACTATAGAGCAGCCATATTATACATCCCAATAACAGAGGGAGGACTGGGCTGCTCCTCAGTGGTGAGGTACTATAGAGCAGCCATATTATACATCCTAATAACAGAGGGAGGACTGGGCTGCCCCTCAGTGGTGAGATACTATAGAGCAGCCATATTATACATCCTAATAACAGAGGGAGGACTGGGCTGCCCCTCAGTGGTGAGATACTATAGAGCAGCCATATTATACATCCCAATAACAGCAGGAGGACTGGGCTGCCCCTCAGTGGTGAGATACTATAGAGCAGCCATATTATACATCCCAATAACAGAAGGAGGACTGGGCTGCTCCTCAGTGGTGAGATACTATAGAGCAGCCATATTATACATCCCAATAACAGAAGGAGGACTGGGCTGCCCCTCAGTGGTGAGATACTATAGAGCAGCCATATTATACATCCCAATAACAGAAGGAGGACTGGGCTGCCCCTCAGTGGTGAGATACTATTGAGCAGCCATATTATACATCCCAATAACAGAAGGAGGACTGGGCTGCCCCTCAGTGGTGAGATACTATAGAGCAGCCATATTATACATCCCAATAACAGAAGGAGGACTGGGCTTCCCCTCAGTGGTGAGATACTATAGAGCAGCCATATTATACATCTCAATATAAGGAGGACTGGGCTGCCCCTCAGTGGTGAGATACTATAGAGCAGCCATATTATACATCCCAATAACAGAAGGAGGACTGGGCTGCCCCTCAGTGGTGAGATACTATAGAGCGGCCATATTATACATCCCAATAACAGAAGGAGGACTGGGCTGCCTCTCAGTGGTGAGATACTATAGAGCAGCCATATTATACATCCCAATAACAGCAGGAGGACTGGGCTGCCCCTCAGTGGTGAGATACTATAGAGCAGCCATATTATACATCCCAATAACAGAAGGAGGACTGGGCTGCTCCTCAGTGGTGAGATACTATAGAGCAGCCATATTATACATCCCAATAACAGAAGGAGGACTGGGCTGCCCCTCAGTGGTGAGATACTATAGAGCAGCCATATTATACATCCCAATAACAGAAGGAGGACTGGGCTGCCCCTCAGTGGTGAGATACTATAGAGCAGCCATATTATACATCCCAATAACAGAAGGAGGACTGGGCTGCCCCTCAGTGGTGAGATACTATAGAGCAGCCATATTATACATCCCAATAACAGAAGGAGGACTGGGCTTCCCCTCAGTGGTGAGATACTATAGAGCAGCCATATTATACATCTCAATATAAGGAGGACTGGGCTGCCCCTCAGTGGTGAGATACTATAGAGCGGCCATATTATACATCCCAATAACAGAAGGAGGACTGGGCTGCCCCTCAGTGGTGAGATACTATAGAGCAGCCATATTATACATCCCAATAACAGAGGGAGGACTGGGCAGCCCCTCAGTGGTGAGATACTATAGAGCAGCCATATTATACATCCCAATAACAGAAGGAGGACTGGGCTGCCCCTCAGTGGTGAGATACTATAGAGCAGCCATATTATACATCCCAATAACAGAAGGAGGACTGGGCTGCCCCTCAGTGGTGGGATACTATAGAGCAGCCATATTATACATCCCAATAACAGCAGGAGGACTGGGCTGCCCCTCAGTGGTGAGATACTATAGAGCGGCCATATTATACATCCCAATAACAGAAGGAGGACTGGGCTGCCCCTCAGTGGTGAGATACTATAGAGCAGCCATATTATACATCCCAATAACAGCAGGAGGACTGGGCTGCCCCTCAGTGGTGAGATACTATAGAGCGGCCATATTATACATCCCAATAACAGAAGGAGGACTGGGCTGCCCCTCAGTGGTGAGATACTATAGAGCAGCCATATTATACATCCCAATAACAGAGGGAGGACTGGGCTGCCCCTCAGTGGTGAGATACTATAGAGCAGCCATATTATACATCCCAATAACAGAAGGAGGACTGGGCTGCCCCTCAGTGGTGAGATACTATAGAGCAGCCATATTATACATCCCAATAACAGAGGGAGGACTGGGCTGCCCCTCAGTGGTGAGATACTATAGAGCAGCCATATTATACATCCCAATAACAGAAGGAGGACTGGGCTGCTCCTCAGTGGTGAGATACTATAGAGCAGCCATATTATACATCCCAATAACAGAGGGAGGACTGGGCTGCCCCTCAGTGGTGAGATCCTATAGAGCAGCCATATTCAAACAACTAAGATTGATGTGGAATGATAAGGATGACAGACATTGGATAGAAATAGAAAAACATGTCATAAAATCCCCAACGTTGCATCGTTTTTCTATTCACATATCATTGCCGGGTCTAACTAGGGCAGATATGGGAAGTTGTGTCTGTCACCAACCGTGGAAGCAGCACTGGGAGTGTGGAGCATACTTATCAATACACTGCATGCTATTAAATTGGCGCTCTCTATAGCCCCCCATAAAGACTTTGGAGCCGTGAATTCTGGACCTCCAGATCCAAAACTGGAAATCTCTGGGAATCCTACTGATTGGGGACATGTATGAGGAAGGAATATTGTCCTTCTCTATAATCAGAGAGAAATACCTCGTTCCACATAAAGATCATTATAAATATCTACAAATAAGACATTTTCTACATGAAATAAAGAAATAATATTCTCACAACCTTCCAAACTATTTACAATGCTCCTCACCCCAGCACGGCAGATAGGAGTGCTGTCCGTAAGCTACAACCATATGCTGGAGCAGGCCACACGGACACATCCACATTAAAAACTATACCACGCCATTTCAAGGCCTTCCACCAATGCAATAGCAATTTGCTATGTGTGAGGGGTATAGATGCATTGGATATCAGCATCCGGGGTGGGAAATTATCACAACACCTTGCCCCCAGTGTGAAGCTAGGTGGATATGGACACTACAAACAGTCCGTCCCCAAGGCCTAAATGAGAATCTTTCATTTGCCCCTTTTCTAGGATGTATAATCTCATTGTGCATTTGTGAAATTTACTGCTTTTATGGTCACTTTTTGCTGTGGGTGATGCATATACTGTTGATCTTATGTTTTTTTAGATTTATTTTTAATTATACCGTATATATTCTTTATCACAGGTAATCACTGTTTATCTATTATGTCGTGCGAGTGCTTCACACCATGTGACAGAATGCTGATACCATCTACCATCGGTGCAAATGTGCTACTATTCGGGACAATATATGGAGTCCCTATATATATATATATGTATATGATGTCGACCTCACATAGATGAAGTTGGTGCAACATCACCGTTGTCCTCATTTCAGACATATATGTAATTGTATATAATTTTGTATTGATGACATATTATATTGTCCTAAAGATATATATTTCTTCCAATGTATCTGTGATATTTAGACTATTGTAAGATGTGATTTTAATGTTTTTTCTTGATGGAAGTTATCTACATTATGTGGTACAGCACATGATAGAGATATATATATATATATATATATATATATATATATATATATATATATATATATATATACACACTATGATGTTATTTTGATGCCACACACTTACTATACAATAGCGCTTATTTTGTGCCTCTGTACATACCCAAAGTACCCTTACTGCCTTATTCATTGTCCTATTGGATCTTGCCTGTCCTTAGTGTTTTACTATCTATGTGTATGCTTCACAGTCGTTTTAAATTTCCCTTCTACATTTTGTAAAATAAAGTTGATATTGTTTCCACTATTTTTAGTACTTTTGGATCATCTTTTCTCCCCCCCCCCCCTTTTTTTTGTGTCAACCTTATGCTGGAGATGTTCCCCTGTCTGGACATGTATCTCCACAAAGGGGAGAGGGATCAAAATACGGGATCACTCCGGGCAATGGTGGACATCCTTCTCAATGATAGGGACACACTAAGTGCACCAACCACCTGGAGAAGGCCAGAAAGCTGCTGTACAGGTGGTACTTCACACCATACAGATTGTCCCAGATGGGTGCTGGAGGTGCGGAGACGCCAACGCAGATATGACACATGTCTGGTGGGATTGCCATAAAGTAAAGCAGCTCTGGGAAGCAATCTCTCATTTGGTGTCTCAAATTAGTGGCATCCCAATGAAAATTAAGAAAAATCCAGGTCAATGGCCAGAAGCGCCTGCTCTAATTCTGTACAAGTTCCAGACAGTGATTGTGCACATCCTCATAGCAACTAAAATTAAAAATCGCAAGTTACTGGAAAAACCCCAAATGTCCATCATGTATATTATGCATACATATATACACATACTGCTCAAAAGAATAAAGGGAACACTTAAACAACAGAGTATAACTCCAAGTAAATCAAACTTCTGTGAAATCAAACTGTCCACTTAGGAAGCATCACTGATTGACAACCAGTCTCACATGCTGTTGTGCAAATGGAATAGACAACAGATGGAAATTATTGGCAATTATCAAGACCCCCTCAATAAAGTAGTGGTTCTGCAGGTGGGGACCACAGACCACATCTCAGTACCAAAGCTTTCTGGCTGATGTTTTGGTCACTGTTGAATGTTGATTGTGCTTTCACACTCGTGGTAGCATGAGACGGACTTTACAACCTACACAAGTGGCTCAGGTAGTGCAGCTCATCCAGGATGGCACATCAATGTGAGCTGTGGCAAGGTTTACTGTGTCTGTCAGTGTAGTATCCAGAGGCTGGAGGCATTACCAGGAGACAGGCCAGTACACCAGGAGACGTGGAGGAGCCATAGGAGGGCAACAACCCAGCAGCAGGACCGCTACATCAGCCTTTTAGGCAAGGAGAAACACTGCCAGAGCACTGCAAAATGATCTCCAGCAGGCCACAAATGTGCATGTGTCTGCACAAATGGTTAGAAACCAACTCCATTGAGGATGGTCTGAGTGCTTGACGTCCACAGATGGGGGTTGTGCTCACAGCGCAACACTGTGCAGGACGCTTGGCATTTGCCACAGAACACCAGGATTGGCAAATTCACCACTGGCATCCTGTGCTCTTCACAGATGAAAGCAGGTTCACACTGAGCACATGTGACCGACGTGACAGAGTCTGGAGACGCCGTGGAGAGCGATCTGCTGCCTGCAACATCCTTCAGCATGACCGGTTTGGCAGTGGGTCAGTAATGGTGTGGGGTGGCATTTCTTTGGAGGGCCGCACAGCCCTCCATGTGCTCGGCAGAGGTAGCCTGACTGCCATTAGGTACCGAGATGAGATTCTCAGACCCCTTGTGAGACCATATGCTGGTGCGGTTGACCCTGGGTTTCTCCTAATGCAGGACAATGACAGACCTCATGTGGCTGGAGTGTGACAGCAGTTCCTGCAAGATGAAGGCATTGAAGCTATGGACTGGCCCGCCCGTTCCCCAGATCTGAATCCGATTGAACACATCTGGGACATCATGTCTCGCACCATCCACCAACGTCACGTTGCACCACAGACTGTCCATGAGTTGGCAGATGCTTTAGTCCAGGAGACCATCATCAGGAGCATGCCCAGGCGTTGTAGGGATGTCATACAGGCACATGGAGGCCACACACAATACTGAGCATCATTTCCTTGTCTTGAGGCATTTCCATTGAAAATGGATCAGCCTGTAATTGGATTTTCCACTTTGATTTTTAGTGGGATTCCAAATCCAGGCCTCAATTGGTTAATAAATTTGATTTCCAATGATGATTTGTGTGATTGTGTTGTCAGCACGTTCAACTTTGGACAGAACAAAGTATTCAATGAGAACATTTAATTCATTCAGATTTAAGATTGAGTGTTCCCTTTATTGTTTTGAGAGAATATATATACACAGTACAGACCAAAAGTTTGGACACACCTTCTCATTTAAAGATTTTTATGTATTTTAATGACTATGAACATTGTACATTCACACTGAAGGCATCAAAACTATGAATTAACACATGTGGAATTATATCCTTAACAAAAAAGTGTGAAACAACTGAAATTATGTCTTATATTCTAGGTTCTTCAAAGTAGCCACCTTTTGCTTTGATGACTGCTTTGCACATTCTTGGCATTCTCTTGATGAGCTTCAAGAGGTAGTCACCGGGAATGGTTTTCACTTCACAGGTGGGCCCAGGGCCGGCGTCGGCACCCGGGCAAGTGCCAGGGCCCTGGCGAGACGGGGGGCCCACTCACGCTGTCAGAGATCCATCTGGCCGTTCAATTTGTGCTGGCACAAGCATCTTCTCACTGTCAGTGCAGGGCCAGGCACATAGGGGTTAAGAAGGCAGCCAGTGTGACACTGTTTGTGGGCGGAGAGAGCACGTTCTCCTGCTCTGCTCTCCCGCCCGCCCCTCGCTGGCTGCACTCACTGACTGCTGAACTTATCAGATTCAGGCAGCCTGATTCCGGAGGAGCTCCTAACCGCCCTGAGTGAGTGCGATGTATCGCTGTATTCTGACAGTCTGGGTGACCTGGGGCGGCCACAGCTGATATACTGTATACTATATACTTCAGCAGCCACCCAGGCCCCCAGCACCTGTCCTGTATATGTATATACTGTATCTATACAGCCTGTATGACAGTATATATATATATATATATATATATATATATATATATATATATATATATACATACACACAGGACAGGTGCTGGGGGCCTGGGCTGCGCGGCTGTTGAAATATATATACACTGCACAATACCATCACGCCCCTGTATATAATCACTGCCCTGTATATATACACTGCACAGTACCGCTCCTCGTGTCCTGTATATATACCGTGCACAGTACCATCACTCCCCTGTAATATATACACTGCACAGTACCATCACTCCCCTGTATATATACCGTGCACAGTACCATCACGCCCCTGTAATATATACACTGCACAGTACCATCACGCCCCTGTATATACCATGCACAGTACCATTACTCCCCTGTATATATACACTGCACAGTACCGCTCCTCATGTCCTGTATATATACACTGCAGAATTTTCAATAGCTATCACTCATGTAAGAAGTGAAATCTGGCATTGTACTATAGCTATATTTCTCTGCTGTATTTGTGCATCATGAATCGTGGTATGTGTTAAAGGGGGGGCCCACTGAGACTCTTTCGCCCGGGGCCCTCAAAAACCTGGAGCCGGCCCTGGGTGTGCCCTGTCAGGTTTAATAAGTGGGATTTCTTGCCTTTTAAATGGGGTTATGACCATCAGTTGTGTTGTGCAGAAGTCTGGTGGATACACAGCTGATAGTCCTACTGAATAGACTGTTAGAATTTGTATTATGGCAAGAAAAAAGCAGCTAAGTAAAGAAAAACTAGTGGCCATTAGGGTTGAGCGACTTTTGCTTTTTTAGGATCGAGTTGGGTTTTGTGAAACCCGACCTTCTCGAAAGTCGGATCGCGTGAAATCGGCCGATTCTACTGTAAAGTCGGGTTCCGGACCGGAACACGAAACCCAGTGCAAGTCAATGTGGATTGATTATTTTTTACATTTATTAAATCTCTCCCTCTCTCTCTCCTCCGTGCAAAGCATATGTTGTGTTTGACTCCGGAAATCACTGCAGCCCAAACGGTAATATGGCTCTATGACGCCGCAGAAACCAGGCCGGAACCTATGTCATCACGCTGCCCACACTCCTTAATTGGCTGGAAAAAAAAATGGCGGGGAAGGCGTCATACAAAACACGACTTTGGCGCCAAGATCGCCGACCACGTGGCAGATCCCACGCTGGAGTCGGGTCGGGTTTCACGAAACCCGACTTTGCCAAAAGTCGGTGACTTTTGAAAATGAACGATCCGTTTCGCTCAACCCTAGTGGCCATCATTACTTTAAGAAATGAAGGTCAGTCATTCTGAAAAATTGGGAAAACTTTGAAAGTGTCCCCCTACTGCAGTGGCAAAAACCATCAAGCGCTACAAAGAAAGTGGCTCACATGAGGAAAGGACGACCAAGAGTCACGTCTGCTTCTGAGTCACCAGCCTCAAAAATCGCAGGTTAACAGCAGCTCAGATTAGAGACCAGGCCAATGCCACACAGAGTTCTAGCAGCAGACACATCTCTACAACAACTGTTAAGAGGAGACTTTGTGCAGCAGGCCTTCATGGTAAAATAGCTGCTAGGAAACCACTGCTAAGGACAGGCAACAAGCAGAAGAGACTTGTTTGGGCTAAAGAACACAAGGAATGGACATTAGACCAGTGGTAATCTGTGCTTTGGTCTGAGGAGTCCAAATTTGAGATCTTTGGTTCCAACCACCGTGTCTTTGGGCGACGCAGAAAAGGTGAACGGATGGACTCCCATCTGTGAAGCATGGAGGAGGAGGTGTGATGGTGTGGGGGGGCTTTGCTGGTGACACTGTTGGGGATTTATTCAAAATTGAAGGCATACTGAACCAGCATGGCTACCACAGCATCGTGGAGAGGCATGCTATTCCATCCGGTTTGCGTTTAGTTGGACCATCATTTATTTTTCAAAAGGACAATGACCCCAAACACACCTCCGGACTGTGTAAGGGCTATGTGACCAAGAAGGAGAGTGATGGGGTGCTATGCCAGATGACCTGGCCTCCACAGTCACCAGACCTGAACCCAATCGAGATGGTTTGGGGTGAGCTGGACCGCAGAGTGAAGGCAAAAGGGCCAACAAGTGCTAAGCATCTCTGGGAACTCCTTCAAGATTGTTGGAAGACCATTCCCGGTGACTACCTCTTGAAGCTCATCAAGAGAATGCCAAGAATATGCAAAGCAGTAATCAAAGCAAAAAGTGGCTATTTTGAAGAACCTAATATATTAAACAATTTCAGTTGTTTCACACTTTTTTGTTAAGTATATAATTCCACATGTGTTAATTCATAGTTTTGCTGCCTTCAGTGTGAATTTACAATTTTCATAGTCATGAAAATACAGAAAAATCTTTAAATGAGAAGGTGTGTCCAAACTTTTGGTCTGTACTGTATATAGAGATAATAGAATTATTCTTACCGTTAATTCGGTTTCTAGGAACCTTCCACGACGGCATATGGAGGTTGTCTCTTTGCCCTAATGGGGAACAGGAAACACAAGAGAGGTTAAAAGCACCTCCCACCTCCCATTCACCAGTGACTTATAACTGAAACCATAGCACCGGTTACCTTCTGAGTCCCAGAATTAATCCAGGAAATATATAGAGGGTGGGAAATTAGTGCCGTCGTGGAAGGTTCCTAGAAACCGAATTAACGGTAAGAATAATTCTATTTTCTCTAGTCACCTTCCACGACGGCATATGGAGGAATACCAACTAATTGGCACTAGGGAGGGACAACGGCCTGAAGAACCTTGCGGCCGAAGACTAAATCTCTGTTGGATAATACATCCAACCTATAATGTTTGGAGAAGGTATGGAGTGACGACCACGTAGCTGCCCTGCAGATCTGCTCTGGAGTTGCGCCTGCTCTCTCTGCCCAGGAGACCGACGTAGATCTAGTTGAATGGGCCTTGATTCCTACTGGAGGTAGTTTATTTTGAGCAAGGTAAGCTTCTGTTATGGCTTTTTTAATCCAAGTAGCGATGGTACTCTTGGCTACCTTCTTCCCCTTATTTTGTCCTGAAGAGTGGACAAAAAGGTTGTGATCAACTCTAAGAGCACTGGTTTGATCCAAATAATGTAGCAGGATACGTCTAACATCAAGAGTATTAAATTTTCTTTCCTCAGAGTTTGCAGGATTACTGCAAAAGGTTGGTAACACTATCTCTTGAGAACGATGAAATTCAGAGACCACTTTTGGGAGGAAAGAAGGATCAAGACGGAGTACTATTGAATCCTCTCTAACCAGAAGATAAGGTTCTCTTATTGATAAGGCCTGTAATTCACCCACTCTTCTAGCTGAAGTTATAGCTACCAAGAAAATAGTCTTGTAGGCGAGATTCTGTGGGGAACAGGTAGACAAAGGTTCGAACGGTGGACCTGTAAGGCCTTGAAGCACAATATTAAGATCCCATGGAGGAACTATAACTTGCTTCCTAGGGTTCATTCTGTTTGCTGAGGTCATGAACCTTTTAATCCAGCGATGTCCTGCTAGATCTTGATCAAAGATGGAGCTAAGCGCAGAGACCTGGACCTTCAGAGTACTGGGTTTCAGACCGATTTCTAGGCCTCTTTGTAAAAAGTCCAATATCTTAGAATATATCTGGCCTAAGAGGGTCTGGAGGGTTAGGCAGACAAAAAGATGAAAATTTTTTCCAGATTTTATTATAAATAGCATTTGTTACCGGTTTTCTGGATTTCTGTAGAGTAGCTATAACAGGGTTTGATAGCCCTTTTGCTCTTAGTACATTGGCTTCAGAAACCACGCCGCTAAATTCCACCTCTGAGGATCCGAGTGAAGAACTGGGCCCTGGGAAAGGAGATTGGCCTTCATCGGTAACATTATCGGTCCGTCCACCTGAAGTAGAATAATAAGGTTGAAACAACTTCTCTTGGGCCAAAATGGAGCAACCAAAATAGTTGGAGTCTTTTCTATCCGAATCTTCCGTAGCACTTTTGCAAGAATCGGAATGGGCGGAAAAGCATATGCCAGATGAAATTGCCAATCTTGAACCAAGGCGTCTATTGCTCTGGGATTTCCTCTTGTATCCAGGGAAAAAAATATTTCTACTTTCGCGTTCTGGTGGGAAGCAAAGAGGTCGACCTCCGGGAGACCCCATCTGTTTACCAGTAAGTTGAAAGTTTGCCGATCCAGACTCCATTCGCCTGGGTGAATATCCTGTCGGCTCAAATAATCTGCCTGAAAATTGGCAGTACCTTTTAGGTGAGTTGCCGTCAGGGACAGTAGGTGTTTCTCGGCCCAGGCAAAGATTCGGGCAGAGATATTTTTTAGACTGGTGAATCTTGTACTGCCCTGATGTCTGATGTGAGCCACCGTGGTCATGTTGTCCGAGTATATCTGGACATGTTGTCCAGAGAGTTGATGATTTGTTGCAAGGAGAGCTTCTTCCACAGCCTTGAGTTCTCGGAAGTTTGACGATCTCTCTCTGATTGACGGGTCCCAAAGACCCTGATAAGGCACATGATTTACCATGGCTCCCCAGCCTCTCTTGCTGGCATCTGTTTTGATCGTGGTTAACGGGAATTGAATCCAACTCACACCCCTGCGAAGGTTTTCGGACTTCATCCACCACGTTAGGGATGCTTTCACTCGACCTGGAGTGTGAATCCTCTTGTTTAAAGAGCCAGGATGACCATCCCAATTGCTTAGCAAATGAGTCTGGAGAATTCTTGAGTGGGCTTGAGCCCAAGCCACCGACTGAATACAGGCCGTCATCGAGCCTAATAGTGACATTCCTTCCCGGAGTGTGGGAGATCTCATCTCCCTGTATTTCTTGACCTTTACTACTAATGGTAGTCTGTGATCTTCTGGAAGGAAGGACATCTGCTTTTCCGAGTCCAGAATTACTCCCAAAAACCTTCTGGTTCTTGAGGGTTGAAGCTGGGATTTCTTTATGTTCGGTATCCAACCCAGAGACTTCAATATCTCTAATGTGGTTGATACATGAGATACCAGGGTCATTTTGGTGGGAGCCACTATCAGCAGATCGTCCAGATACGGCACTATACAAACCCCTTGTCTCCGAATGAATGACACGACTTCCGCCATCACTTTGGAGAACACTCTCGGAGCTGATGAGATGCCGAAGGGGAGGACTCCGAACTGATAGTGCTCCACCTGATGATTCCCCTGAATCGCAAATCTGAGATATTTTGTATGTCTCGGGTGAATAGGGATATGAAAATACGCATCTTTCAGGTCGATTGTCGCCATAAAGGCGTGTTGATGTATTAAAGGAATGGCTGATTTTACAGACTCCATCTTGAATCTTCGATATTTTACATGTTGATTCAGACCTTTTAGATTTATGATGATACGTACTTCCCCTGATGGCTTTGGTACCATGAATAAGCGGGAGTAGTGTCCCTGACCCCATTCTGATTGTGGAACTGGAGAGATCACATTTGATCTTAAAAGGTCTCTGAGACCCAATGTTAGCAGTTTGTGATCCCTCATTGAGGGGGTGGTAACCTTTAGACCCTGAGGGGGGGGAGAAGTTAACTCTATCAATAGGCCCTCCTTGATAACATTGAGGACCCAGTGGGAGCTGGTGATGTTTTCCCACTGATCCACAAAATTTGAGAGTCTTCCCCCCACTGGGTCGGAGTCATTGTTTATCTTGCTGAAATGACTGTTGTTGCTGCTGTTGTTGTTGCGGGACGAAGATATTTTTCCCTCTGCCTTTAGCATAGCTCCACCTGCCGGTCTTGCCTTTACCCCTCGGCTGAGAAGGTTGAGACAGTGGGGCACGAAAAAACCGTTTTCTTGGTTGTTTTTGCTCCGGGAGCGCCTTTTTCTTGTCGGTCGCTTTATCCAGAATGTCGTCTAAAGCTGGACCAAACACATAGTCTCCCTTAAAAGGGATGGCACATAACTTGGCCTTAGATGTGACGTCACCACTCCATAATTTAAGCCAGAGGGCTCTTCTGGCAGAGTTAGAGAGCACTAAAGATCTGGCAGCAATTCTAACGGATTCCAGAGAAGCATCCGCCAGAAACCCAGTAGCCTTATGTAAGATAGGGAGGGAATCCAACATCTCACTTCTGGAGGTACCCTGAGAAATGTGTGATTCTAACTTCTCCAGCCAGCAGGAAAGGGTCCTCGCAACACATGTAGAGGCAATATTAGCCTTGAGAACAGAAGAAGATGACTCCCAGGATTTCTTTAGGAGACTCTCAATCTTCCTGTCCATAGGGTCTTTTAACTGCGACGCATCCTCAAAGGGGAGTGCTGTTCTTTTGGCGACTCTGGCCACCTGCACATCCACCTTGGGAATGTCAAGTTTAACAAGGTCGCCTTCTAGAGGAAATCTGTGTTTCATCTCGGAAGACATATTAAGGCGCTTCTCAGGGAGATCCCACTCTTGCTCAATCATATTAAGCACATTAGCATGAACGGGGAACCCTGCCTTTTTCTCCGATTTAAGCCCACCAAACATATGATCCTGTATGGACTGAGGTACAGGTTCCTCCTCAAGCCCCATGGTGTTACGAACAGCAGACACCAGGTCCTCAATATAATCCGAAGAGAAGAGGTATTTCCTGACCTCAGCCCTAGGGGATGCTGGATCTTCCCAGCCAGCAGATGAAGAAAAAGAGTGGTCAGAATCCGAATCCGACTCTATGACCTGAATCTTCCTCTTCTTAGCTGGGGAATGTGGCGGCGGAGGTGGGGGTGGAGGAGTGAAGGCTGCTAAGGAAGATTGTACCTCCTGTTTAACAAGAGAGCGTATCTCATCTAGAAGAGATGGTTGCTCTGCTTTAACTATCCTGTCAGTGCATGGCTGGCAGAGTTTTTTATCCCAGGTATGAGGGAGTTTTGCAGAACAGACCGGACACTTCTTCCTAATAGTAGCTCTAGGGGCAGATTTTTCTCCCTGAAACAGAGAGGGAGAGAAGAATGAGGAGCTACCCCTAAGATAAAAACTACCTCCCGGATCCAGACCCTGCATACTCACAGTAGCAGGGGCAGTGCTGGGCTCTGCAGTTGCAGGGCATAAAGAACTGTCCATACTGAAGAGATTATAGTCTTACCTCAGTGGTGGTTCAGCAGGCTTTTATGGAGTAACTCTCCTAGCACCTGTCCCAGCGGTAGAATTTCCCCTCCTCCTCCTCCAGGATCCACGTGTGGGACGCCATTGCACCGACACCGCCGCCGGCGGAACCCGGAAGAGCCAGCTTCAGGGTGATATGAAAACCGGAAGTGACGCGCGCGCGACCGCCGACGTCACTTCCGGAACGCCGACCAAGCAGCATGGAGGGAGGAAGCCGGGAAGCTACGGAGAGGATCCCGGCTGGGGATCCCGGCCTGCTTTACCCTCACGGGGGCGCAGGAAGGCCGGGAAGGGTCCCGAGGTACCTGGCAAGCAGGACGACGGGAGCAGCCCACGGAGAGGCACAAGGCGACCCCAGCTGCCCGGCTGAAATACAGGTAAGACCTGTAAAATGACTGTAGCCACCGGCCACTACAGCATATGGAACCTCTCCCTGTCCCATGGGGAACAGGAAAGACACTGGTGAATGGGAGGTGGGAGGTGCTTTTAACCTCTCTTGTGTTTCCTGTTCCCCATTAGGGCAAAGAGACAACCTCCATATGCCGTCGTGGAAGGTGATTATAGAAAGATATATTAGTCCAATGGACCAGATGCAAGATTTGGTACCAACCGCGAAGAATGGTGGGGGAAACATACTTTGGGGGTGCTTTTCTGCAAAGGAGACAGGAAGACTGGACAATATCGAAGGGAGGATGGATGGAGTCATGTATCGAGATTTTTTGCTAACAACCTTCTTTCCTCATTAAGAACATTGATGATGGGTTGTGTATGTGTACACACACACACACACACACACACACACACACACACACACACACACACACACACACACACACACACACACACACACACACCACCCCCTTCCCCCCCGGTATAATGTCCCTTATCCTGGTGTATGTTCCCCGTACTGCTGCTGTCCTTTAATGTATAGAAAAAAAATAAGCCATTATACTCCCCTTCCCTCTGCACCCGCACATCATCCTCTTCTGAAGCTGGCAGCTGACTTCAGTGTGCAAGCGATGGGAGCGCATGACACCACCATGCGCCCTCACTCACATGCTCGCCACCAGCTGCTGGTCTCTGGGCAGCAGCGCTTATTGCTGCTCACAAACCCGGCCGGTCTCTGCACGGTAAAACACTTTGGCTGAATGTGCATCCGAGAACACACATCCGGTTGAAGTCTGCGCTTGCATCAATGGTCTCTCACCCGCACGGATCCGGTGGCAACTACTGTGACCGCGGTTGTTATACTGTAGGCAGTAGCATATCTACAGATCAAACCCCCCCTAACATTGTGCTCCTGAAAACAAATGTGCACCACACCGTTAGTCTACAATTATACACTGTGTAACCTACCAAGATATAACATAAA
Organism: Ranitomeya variabilis; assembly: GCF_051348905.1. Classification (NCBI taxonomy): domain Eukaryota; kingdom Metazoa; phylum Chordata; class Amphibia; order Anura; family Dendrobatidae; genus Ranitomeya; species Ranitomeya variabilis. The sequence continues at coordinate 205,988,167 of NC_135239.1, forward strand.
GCAGTCTCCAATTCATTGCCACTTTCCACATCCTCTGTTCTCCTGCGACTGCTCTGTGACTGGATATTGCCGGCAGCGGATCTGTAGGAGCGCTCCTTGCTCGGGGATGTGCAGTGCCAATGCTGGTTCAAAAGACTACACTGAGGAAAGCTGGCCATGAGCCCCGCCTGGAGCCCTAAGTGTAAACCCAGATTGCTAATATAATCCATCCCTTGTTTGTTTTTTATTTTACAATGTATTTTATCAAAAAATACATTTGTATTTAATTTCAGCAGTCTCAATATCACCAGCAGGATTAGAATGACAAGTAACACTTGTATACACAGCTGGTAACACGATCTACCTACATTAGTTGATGGCACAGCTGACCCTGCGCTCACTGCCTTCTCAATGACCTTCGCACCCGCTCATTAGATGCCCTGTTAATTGCAACTAATGTACATGTAAATACCCTGAAATAATCAGAAGTTAGACCCTAAAGAAGACCCAGTGGCCAATGTGAAATTCGTAAGCTTTCTAATTCATATTTTCAATAAATATTACGATATGAAAAAAAAAACCTATATTTTTTGACATATTTAAAGCACCACTTTGGCAGTTTTTATTTCACTCCGGATGTGGGATCAGTAATATACATAGGGGTTGCCGTCTTCTGCTGTTTATCAGTGCCGCTCCGGGCCTGTTCTGCCAGTTGTGACCTACTGGATCACTCCAGTGTTTGTGGGATGGATCAGAAGTCACTTCTCAATGCAAGTCTATGAGAGTCAGAATGAGAGTGCCAGATTTACATTAAGAGGTTGTGACCGTTACCCCTGACTTCCGATCAGTCAGGAGCTGCGGTCACAAGATAGCGGAACGGGACTGGAAATAATAACTACCAAAGTGGTGCTGTAAAAATACATTTTAGCAAAAAACCTGATTTAAACAATAGGTCATTTTCTGACGACTCATTCTCTTTACATGGATTTTTTTATTTTTTGTGATAATTCATTTTGGGCAAATTTTTTATAATGGAAAAATCCAATTCTGTGTATGAACAGTCTATAGGCAGCTGTTTTGTTACATGCAGGTCTGGATATTGTGGGGACCTTTATTGGGCTCAGTGGTGTCAAAATTTCCCTTTAGGCTCCATACAAGGTAAAGTAAAGGGTGGGGAGGAAGAAACTAAGCATTTGCCCGGGGACTCCATCTCCAGAAGGGTATTTAGTCTCTACAAGTCAGAACTGCCTCATAAGTGAGATTTCCGAGGTTAGAAGTATAGGACCTTTAGTGACAATTCAGAAAAAGGAGGAGGGGGAAGGGTTGAAGCTTGACACGCCGAGACATACAGCTGAGAGCCGTTGCAAGTAAATGTAACTGGTGGGTGCCATACCTGCTGGTGATTTTCAGCTGAAGTAGAAGAGAGGAGAATGGGAATATTCAGCACGTCCATCCAGTGTAAGTAAAATAACCAAAATTTATTAGAACATTTTAAAAAACAATTTAAAATTTTTTTTTTTACATATTTACAGATGACAATCCATTTCTCCCATACCTTAATTGGTATGGGAGATTTGTGGATGATATTTTGCTAATTTGGCAGGGGGATGTGACTAAATTTTCTGACTTTATGTCCTACCTGAATGACAATCAGTGCAATCTGCGTTTCACCAGCGGCATTCCTTTGGATGAAGTTTCATTCTTGGATGTACTCCTTACAGGCAGTAACACAACACAGAGGGTTAACACCTCACTCTATAGAAAAGACAATTCTGGTAATACGATCCTAATGTCTTGAAGCGCACACCCTCGTCACACCATTCATGCCATCCCTAGGGGTGAGCTCACCAGAGCGAAAAGAATTTGCTCCAGTGAAGAAAATTTCCATAAGGAGAGTCACATTATTTCTAACAGATTACTTGATAGAGGGTACAAACAATCTAACATAAAGCATGCATTCAGACAAGTTTCACGTGCCAATTTATTGGATTCTGAAAATGAGAATGCAAGTGCCGCTCCTGAAACGCAGATCACCTTTTCTACTGCTTACAGCAGTCAGTATAACAAAATCAGACAGATCATTCTCAAATATCTTCCTGTAGTCAATCAAGATAGATCTTTGTGCACAATTCTTCAAAAAGGATGCAGGATAGTGGCTAAAAGAGGTTGCACACTGGGGAATGTTTTATCTCCCAGTATGGTGCGCCCAAAAAAAACTCCCACATCATGGCTATCAGTGAAGGGTTTCTTTAAATGTTCTGGTAATAGATGAAATGTCTGCCAATTTGCAGACAACAAAAGAACTTCTTTTTCCTCGAATCACAATGTTACTTATAATATAAAATCATTTATCAATTGTGACTCTGATCATGTCATATACTGCATAAAATGTAAAGCTTGCAATATTTGCTATATAGGTTATACCACAAGGAAAATTAACCCCTTCACCCCCAAGGGTGGTTTGCACGTTAATGACCAGGCCAATTTTTACAATTCTGACCACTGTCCCTTTATGAGGTTATAACTCTGGAACGCTTCAACGGATCCCGGTGATTCTGACACTGTTTTCTCATGACATATTGTACTTCATGACAGTGGTAAAATTTCTTCCGATAATAACTTGCATTTATTTGTGAAAAAAACGGATATTTGGCGAAAATTTCGCAATTTTCCAACTTTGAATTTTTATGCCCTTAAATCACAGACATATGTCACGCAAAATACTTAAGTAACATTTCCCACGTCTACTTTCCATCAGCACAATTTTGGAACCAAATTTTTTTTTTGTTAGGGAGTTATAAGGGTTAAAAGTTGACCAGAAATTTCTCATTTTTACAACACCATTTTTTTTTTTAGGGACCACATCTCATTTGAAGTCATTTTGAGGGGGTCTATATGACAGAAAATACCCAAGTGTGACACCATTCTAAAAACTGCACCCCTCAAGGTGCTCAAAACCACATTCAAGAAATTTATTAACCCTTCAGGTGTTTCACAGGAATTTTTGGAATGTTTAAATAAAAATGAACATTTAACTTTTTTTCACACAAAATTTTTCAGCTCCAATTTGTTTTATTTTACCAAGGGTAACAGGAGAAAATGGACCCCCAAAGTTGTTGTACAATTTGTCCTGAGTACGGCGATACCCCATATGTGGGGGTAAACCATTGTTTGGGCGCAGGGCAGAGCTCGGAAGCGAAGGAGCGCCATTTGACTTTTCAATGCAAAATTGACTGGAATTGACATGGGACGCCATGTTGCATTTGGAGAGCCCCTGATGTGCCTAAACATTGAAACCCCCCCACAAGTGACACCATTTTGGAAAGTAGACCCCTTAAGGAACTTATCTAGATGTGTGTTGAGCACTTTGACCCAACAAGTGCTTCACAGAAGTTTATAATGCAGAGCCGTAAAAATAAAAAATATTTTTTCACAAAAATGAAAAATATTTTTTCACAAAAATGATCTTTTCGCCCCCATTTATTTATTTTCCCAAGGGTAAGAAAATAAATTAGACCACAAAAGTTGTTGTGCAATTTGTCCTGAGTACGACGATACCCCATATGTGGGGGTAAACTACTGTTTGGGCGCATAGCAGAGCTCGGAAGGAAAGGAGCGCTATTTTACTTTTCAATGCAAAATTGACTGGAATTAAGATGGGACGCCATGTTGCGTTTGGAGAGCCCCTGATGTGCCTAAACATTAAAAAACCCCACAAGTGACACCATTTTGGAAAGTAGACCCCCTAAGGAACTTATCTAGATGTGTTTTGAGAGCTTTGAACCCCCCAAGTGTTTCACTACAGTTTATAACGCAGAGCCGTGAAAATAAAAATTCCTCTTTTTTCACAGAAATGATATTTTAACCCCCAGCTTTGTATTTTTACAAGGGTAACATAATAAACTGGACCCCAAAAGATGTTGTCCAATTTGTCCTGAGTACGCTGATACCCCATATGTGGGGGGGAACCACTGTTTGGGCGCATGACAGAGCTCGGAAGGGAAGGAGCACCGTTTGGAATGCAGACTTAGATGGATTGGTCTGCAGGCGTCACATTGCATTTGCAGAGCCCCTGATGTACCTAAACAGTAGAAACCCCCCACAAGTGACCCCATATTGGAAATTAGACCTCCCAAGGAACTTATCTAGATGTGTTGTGAAAACTTTGAACCCCCAAGTGTTTCACTACAGTATACAACGCAGAGCCGTGAAATTAAAAAATCTTGTTTTTTCCCACAAAACTTATTTTTTAGCCCCCAGTTTTGTATTTTCCCAAGGGTAACAGGAGAAATTGGACCCCAAAAGATGTTGTCCAATTTGTCCTGAGTACGCCAATACCCCATATGTTGGGGTAAACCCCTGTTTGGGCACACGAGAGAGCTCTGAAGGGAAGGAGCACTGTTTTACTTTTTCAACGCAGAATTGTCTGGAATTGAGATCGGATGCCATGTCCCGTTTTGAGAGCCCCTGATGTGCCGAAACAGTGGAAACCCCCCAATTATAACTGAAACCCTAATCCAAACACACCCCTAACCACACCCCTGACACACCCCTAACCCTAATCCCAACCCCATTCCCAACCGTAAATGTAATCCTAACCCTAACTTTAGCCCCAACCCTAACTGTAACCTTAACCCTAGCCCCAACCCTAACCCTAGCAATAACCCTAGCGGGAAAATGGAAATAAATACATTTTTTTTATTTTTCCCTAACTAAGGGGGTGATGAAGGGGGGTTTGATTTACTTTTATAGCGGGTTATTTAGCGGATTTTTATGATTGGCAGCCGTCACACACTGAAAGACGCTTTTTATTGCAAAAAATATTTTTTGCGTTTCCACATTTTGAGAGCTATAATTTTTCCATATTTGAGTCCACAGAGTCATGTGAGGTCTTGTTTTTTGCGGGACGAGTTGACGTTTTTATTGGTAACATTTTTGGGTACATGACATTTTTTGATTGCTTTTTATTCCGATTTTTGTGAGGCAGAATGATCAAAAACCAGCTATTCATGAATTTCTTTTGGGGGAGGCGTTTATACCGTTCTGCGTTTGGCAAAATTGATAAAGCAGTTTTATTCTTCGGGTCAGTACGATTACAGCGATACCTCATTTATATTTTTTTTATGTTTTGGCGCTTTTATACGATAAAAGCTATTTTATAGAAAAAATAATTATTTTGGTATCGCTTTATTCTCAGGACTATAACTTTTTTATTTTTTTGCTGATGATGCTGTATGGCGGCTCGTTTTTTGCGGGACAAGATGACGTTTTCAGCGGTACCATGGTTATTTATATCTGTCTTTTTGATCGTGTGTTATTCCACTTTTTGTTCGGCGGTATGGTAATAAAGCGTTGTTTTTTTGCCTCTTTTTCTTTCTTAAGGGGTTAACTAGTGGGGCAGTTTTATAGGTTGGGTCGTTACGGACGCGGCGATACTAAATGTGTACTTTTATTGTTTTGGTTTTTTTATTTAAAGAAATGTATTTATGGGAATAATATATATACTTTTTTTCTTTATTTAGGAATTTATTTTTTATTTATTTTTTTACACATGTGGAAAAATTTTTTTTTTTTACTTTGCACAGCACTCTTGTCAGATCACCGATCTCACTTAGAGTGCAGCAGGCTTACCAGCGCCTGCTCTGAGCAGGCACTCGGTAAGCCACCTCCCTCCCTGCAGGACCCGGATGCCGCGGCCATCTTGGATCCGGGACCTGCGGCGAGGAGGGAGGTAGGAGACCCTCGGAGCAACGCGATCACATCGCGTTGCTGCGGGGGTCTCAGGGAAGCCCGCAGGGAGCCCCCTCCCTGCGCGATGCTTCCCTATACCGCCGGTACACCGCGATCATGTTTGATTGCGGTGTGCCGGGGGTTAATGTGCTGGGGGCGGTCCGTGACTGCTCCTGGCACATAGTGCCGGATGTCAGCTGCAATATGCAGCTGACACCCGGCCGCGCCCCCCCCCCCCCCCCATGAGCGCGGCCGATCGCGTATGACGTACTATCCCGTCGGTGGTCATACAGGCCCACCCCACCTCGACGGGATAGTACGTCAGATGTCAGAAAGGGGTTAAAAAAAAGAATTTCGGAACATATAGCAAATATAAAAAAATCATAATTTAGGTTATTCTGGGGCTACTAAACATTTTATTTCTGTGCACAAAGGCGATCAGATTTTTTTGGGGGGCATTGAAAGGGTTAGTCAGTCACCTAGAGGTGGAGATTGGAGGAAGCAATTAGCTCTGCGGGAAGCCTTTTGGATTCTAACTTTAGACACCAAATATCCACACGGTATGAATTACAAAAACGATCTTTTTTATATATTGAATTGACAAACAGATTTTGTGGATATTTAAAACATTCATGTATTTTCAATATATTTGGAGAAAAATAAGATAAAGTTCTGTTATGTGAGTCTAGCTGCAGCCTTTTCCAATGTAATTGATTGCTATGTCTGTGATTGGTTCCCTGTCACATACAAACCTGTTTATCCATGTTGTATTAGTTCCTATGACTAAGGGCGCTGTGGTGCGCCAGACAAAGAGGGTTCTTCTCTCTTTTTTTAAAATTGTCTTTTAAAATGTTCTAATAAATTTTGGTTATTTTACTTACACTGGATGGACGTGCTGAATATTCCCATTTCTCCTCTCTTCGACCTTTAGTGACACTATGGTCACATGTTCAAAAAGGTCCTTTATATTGCAGGAATATGGAAGAACTGAACAGGGGAGAACCACAATCTGCGTCGATCACACTTCAGGAAGGGTTAAACACAGGGATTGGGAATTTACCCATGTACTTCATGATACAGAAAGGGTTTTTTTATTTTGCTTTGTAAGTTAACAAGCTAATGAAAATTTTGCAGCTTTGATAAGAAAGGGCCAGATGCAAACCTATAGAAATCAACAAGATAGTATTTGTTCTTACCTTCTTCCGAGAAGATGGGTGTGACAAAAAGGCAGCGTCATGTAAATGGCAGCAGAAGGCTACGTTCAGATGAGGGCTGAAACTATTGGAGCAGTCATGTCTGCAATTAGAGGTCGAGACTAGGCCTGTGCACATTGCAGAAGGGCGCAAACACCATCATAGTGACTTGTGCGTCACCCATCACAGACCCTTGTGCTAACGGACAGGACGCAGACGGAAAACATTATCGACTTATGCTAATGGCACATTCAGATGACCACCGATCAGCCCATCTAAAGCAACCCTAACAGTATGTGCATGTGGGGGCAGGCAGCAGATTTTTCATAGCAAAACTTTTACAAGACCATAAATTGAGCTGCACTACGTTAAATGATGCAAGTTGTGTCCTTTGCAATAGAAAGGGGGTAATTGAGCACCAAATATACGGCCTTTGCCGAATGGCAGGGGCATCTGCATTAATTGCACCCGTCATTGGCCTCCTATGGGTGCCGGGCTCTGACATATGGCATATGTACATATGTGCGGACAGGCAGCCACCTCTCGCTCTGCTCACAGGTCCCATCGGTGCATATTCATCACAAGCAGAAGTAAATGTCGTTTTTAGGCATTTTTTTCCCCCTTCTTTTGGTAATTGCTCCACATTGTGCCGGCTCGGATAAGTCGCCACCAGATGGTCACATACGATACCAACATCAGTTCTTCCCCTCATCAGTGAAAGGGTTAAGAGCCAGAGGGATGAAGCACAAAACCTTAAGTTATCATCTTGCTTTATTTTAATAATCAAACATTGCATACCCAAATGTGTCAGAAAATGACGCACAGCTATTCAGGGAGCCGAGCAACCGCGCCGCATCCAATAAACCCCCCCAAAAATCCCCAAACCGAAGACCCCGTCGCACAGTGTATCAAGAGATCAGAGGAGCTGAAAGACCATGGACCAGACGACTCAATAAGAACTTTGCCATTTATTAATAAAACTTAAGTCGCAGAAATCCTGTGGAAAGGAGCGGTCACATGACGGCGCAGGAAGTTCAATTCTCCATCGCTTCCCTTTCTCTGGTAAATACTGTTGGAGTGAAAAGGACATGAAAATCCAAGAACAGAACCAAACTTTTTCTTTTATTAAAGAGGATCGGTCACATGCACGCGGTGTAGGCAGCCATCGTGCGGGAAGTGGACAACGTCGGCCATCAATCTGATAGGACTTAGCAGAAAATCACCAGGACAGACCCCTTTAAATTAGGAATGACACCCAACTTTCTCATAAAGCCAAATCAAAGGGCAAAAAGCAGTCACCTGACCACACAGCTGTCACTTTAAGAATGAAAAAAAAAAACATGGCTGCCTTCCTACAAAAACAAAACCAGCGTCACCTCTGTCCACAGGTTGTGAGATTTTGCAGTTCAGCCTCATTTCCTTTAAGAGCGGAGATGCAATACCACACGCAACCTGTGAACATGGGTGGCGCTGCTCTTGTAGACAACCGTGTTTATAGATTACTGGAGAATCCCTTTAACGAAACGATGTCTTACATTTGTATAAAGCGAACACCCCCCCCAAGTTGCCCCAGTAGTCAGTTAGAATTTTCACAATAGCATCAGGTTGGAGGATGCCCGATTTAAAGGAATTGTCCAGAAGTAGAAAAAAAACAAAAACATGGCTGCTTTCTTCAGAAGACAGCAGTGCGTGTCTATGGGTGGTGGCAGGTATTGCAGACCAGTTGCATTGATGTGAATGGGTAGAGGTTGCAATACCGCGCACAACCCTGTAGACAGACGTGGCGCCATCTTCAGAAGACATCAGCCATGATTTTGAATCCCGGTCAACCCCTTAACAGGCACAAACTGCACCAACGAACTCTGTCCATAAAGAGAGTCTGCCCCGGTGATCAGACCCCTTACTCATTAGCCAAATACCAGTGCATTAGCCCCGATGGCCGCCTGCGTTGTGCTCTAATGACAGGTACAGATCAATGCAACACAGAAATGAGCAGTAGTAACACGGGGGCGCATTCACAGGTGAGATCATTTCGCAAAGCACTTAACACCTTGAGGTAGCTTCTTTTAGGCAAAAAGTCAGTTGTGTGTTGGTAGAAGCAAACTGGGGGAGGTAAAAAATAGTATAGTGTATTTCCACTTTTATTTTTTTTCCCCTCAAAAATCACACTAAGATTACGGAATACGCGGAGCCGTCCCCGCATCCCTCGATATAGCCCTGTAGCGTGAACTAAAACGATCGCTATAAACCAAAAGGAAGGCCTCAAGGAGAAAGAAATAAAGGTGACCCATGTAAAAACATCCTGCAGCGGAAGATACAGCAAAACCAAAGCTGCAAGACCCCCCTGGAGCTGAATGGAATTTTAACATGCCCCTCTCCCCCCCCCAAAAAAAAAAAACTATTTTGGCAAAACTGGTTTACATACACGTCGATATCACAAAAAAAATAAATAAATAAAAGAATCACAAGTTCATCTGAAAACAGGAGAAGAATGAAGGTGACATTCAGAGTTGTAATTTTTTTCTATTTTTTTTTTGTAAGTTTTTATCTGTGCAGAACAGTTTGTGTTTCAACAAGAGCAAACTTTATATATTAAATTGTTAAAATGTGAAATCTGTGCGGTGACATATAAAAAAAACCCAAAAAGACAATAGAAGTGCGGTCGGCCAGGAAAACGTGTGAATCCTAAGAAGAGGGGGGGGGGGGGGAATAAAATAAATAATAGATAAGAGAAAAAAACCTCCTTCCACCAACAGCAAGAACGGACGACGTTTCCCCTCCCCTAGACACACTTTTTGCTGCTGAGTTCTCCCTATTGACCTCTCTGGTGTTTCTGAAGCCGTCGTGTCCCCAACTAATTAAATCACAAGACTGCAAAGAAGAAAAAAAAAAACGTGCAGAAAGCAATGCGGAGTGTGAACACGTCTATCACGGCAGCTGACAGATGCATTTGCGGTTATAGGGATATTCTATTAAGTTTTTTTTTTTTTTTCTTTTAAAAGGGAATGTTAGCAAAGGAGTCCTCCAGGAATAAAAAATAAGCAGGTGTGTCTGGGAAGGGTGGACACAAGGACTCCGTCATGCTTCTGCATTGAACATGACGTAGTATTAGTTTTACCTGGTGCGTCCCTTTAAGTGGAGAGGCAAGCTGGCCACAACATTAAAGTCTGTTGCGACTGTCAATCCTTGCACATGAGGGTCACCACGTACCTCATTAATACTCCTAAGTTCTCCGGGACAGAATATGGGGGTCCTAAGCTCCACGACTGCATTTTCAGTACTACATGCACTAGTTGGTTGGCTCTTAGTCGCCAGTCTAGGTTACATCCTGAAGAAGCCTAACAAAGAAATGGAAAGGCTTAGAAGTCTGCATAAGGCACTAGGGAAAATTGTAATATGCAGTCAGGCAGCTTAGGAACACGAGGAGGAAGAGATCCCATCAGAGAAGCGCAAGAACATGTGCGTCCCATCTTATGGGGTCAGTGCCGACAGTGTCACCACGGCAGGGACCGTCTTCACCTTTATGTAATAGTGACTACTCAATACCTGTAATGTCAGCACCCGAGCCTTTACCAATCATCTCCAGCTAACCCGAGACAATATGGCGGGGAATTCGCTTCCTGGAAATACTGCACAGTGTGACGCAAAAAAAAATGCAAATTTATTACTTATATTAATACTTGACCCAAAGGGGGACAAAAAGAGGAATGCAGTGAAAACTGAGTAACAAATCCTGCCAGATAAAATGGGTACCGTACAAAAACCAAGGACGGGGGAAGGGAGAGCTAGCAATCTGACTTTAATAAATACTTTCAAGTTTAAAAGTGTTCTAAAACTAGTACGCCAACCCCTGCAGGATGAGCAGAGCCGTCACTGCGCTCCACAGGATGCAGGACCCCCACCGGGTGGCACAAAGTCACGGCCGTAAGACAACGTCACAGGGAAACATCATATAAAAACACTGGTTTCCTCTTATCAGATGGTTTTGTGTTTCTGGCCTTTCAGGAAGGTCTGCTAAAATGCTGACTTGATAAAATCTGAAAAGTGGGAAAAAAGTGCCAACATATAAGGTGATAATTTTAGTATTTAACAAAGCTATTAAAGGGAACCATCATTTCATAAAATGGAAAATTTCAGAAGTCCAAATCGGAGAGGATCTTTGTGGTGAAACTAAGTGGCAGAAGTGCTTAGAGGAGCACCGTGCCCCTTTGGTGCAGTGAGAGGTAAGCCCATACATCCACCAGCCCAATACCTAGCTGAGCGCTTCTGCCGCATTGTGGGGGCTCAGCATTTGGTTCCTACAGATTGAAGCTTCTGACATGGGTCAAGTTTTTGAAAATGATAGGTTCCCTTTTAAACAAATCAGTATTAAAGGTGGATGTGGTGGGAGAGGAATTAGGGGCGGGGGAACTTGACTCAAAACTGAGAGTCACAAAGCTAAGCAAAAGCAAACCTAACAAGCCTGTAGGGACGGTGGAGCAGCAGCCAGCTGGGGGTCTGCAGGGGGTTATGCTGAGACCCGTTCTGGAGCAGGGCAGTATACTCTTTTATAAAAGGCACATTTATAGATGGTCTTATAATGGGATCTCAGCAGCAAAATGATCGCACAGATTGGATTTCTACCCCAGCCTCTGGTGCTGAATTCTTCCATTTGTAAATTGTTTCCTAATATTTAAAAAAAAAAATGCCCAAGACAGCAGCAGTGTCTGTCCATGGCGGCGCTTTGTCCCTTGTTGTACAGCTGACAGGAGGCTTCTGTCTGTGTCTTGAACAGAGAAGGCACTGAGGTAACAAGGTGCCTACTTTCCGGGATCCCGGAGGTCCATACTAGAACCAAATAACGCCACCAGCTGCTCCTCGTAATGTGTGATGTTTCTCTTCATAATGTCCTTGCAGGGGCCCAGCAATCGCTCAAAGGCCTGTACATCCATAACTGAGAAAGGAAAACAAACAAACATAAGATTACAATAAATTGTTCTCTGAATTCAATTTACTATTCTCTGTTATCAGCCATTTCAACCATAAGAGTTATTTTAATTTTTTTTTTAACTTTTTTTGAAAACTATATATAAAAAAAAAAAAGTTCACAAAAAATAAATAAATGGTATACAGAACAAATCTCACCTTCCCATTAAATCTAATAACTGGTTACACGTTGTGCATTGACAAGTTAGAAAACAGAATATAAAAATAATACGACAGTCCAATTTCCCTTGAGATCAGTGAAGTATCACAGCAGCACAACAAACAAGAACATGAATCACTTAATTAAAAAAAACAAAAAAAAAAACAAAAAAACATAACAAAAAAACACATAGAATTGACAGAAGAATGTCATCCATTACGATTTTTCCCAGCAGGTTACACACGCTCATACACACTTGGCGGATTTTCCACTCCGGTGATGGTTAGACCCATAGCAGTCGGCACAAGATTTCCTGCATCTTTCCTTCTTAAGGTACCTTCACACTGAGCAACTTTACAACGAGAACGACAACGATCCGTGACCGTTGCAGCGTTACAGCTCAGCTTGCCTTCTTGATAAGCTTCTTAGCATCAGACACCCGCACTAAACATCCCCAAGGATGGCACTTGCCACTACAGACTGGTAGAACTTTTCTAACATTTAGATGCACACACTAAACGACCTTAGCTTCTGTAAGACGTACAGTTTGCTCATCCCCTTGTTGTAAGCCTACTCTATATGGCACCTCCAATCAAGTTTACGATCCAAGCGGACCCTCAAATATTTTTAAACTGTCCACCTGCTCCACTTCCTGACCAGCTACATGACAGGAGAACCTTCCACCGTTCTCCAGCTATAGTTCACCAACAACTACTAGTTTTCTTTAGGTTTAGTTAAAAATAGTTAGCCTGGCACCAGTCACCGTTCTAATACTCCTCATCACCCCAGCCAGCCCTCCTAATATAACTAATATATTTGACTACCACGGACTCATCCAAGAGTTTTTGAAAGTGGCTCCTTCCAATTGTTACAAATCCATCAAATCAGAATGAGTGCACCTCCAATGCTTCTTAACCCCTTCACCCCCGGAGCTTTTTCCGTTTTTTCGTTTTTCGCTCCCCTCCTTCCCAGAGCCATAACTTTTTTATTTTTCCGTCAATATGGCCATGTGAGGGCTTATTTTTTGCGGGACGAGATGTACTTTTGAACGATACCATTGGTTCTACCATGCCGTGTAACAGAAAACGGGAAAAAAATTCCAAGTGTGATGAAATTGCAAAAAAAGTGCAATCTCACACTTGTTTTTTGCTTGGCTTTTTTGCTAGGTTCACCAAATGCTAAAACTAACCTGCCATTATGATTCTCCAGGTCATTACGAGTTCATAGACACCTAACATGTCTAGGTTATTTTTTATCTAAGTGGTGGAAATAAATTCCAAAGTTTGCAAAAAAAAATAAAAAATTGTGCGATTTTCCGATACCCGTAGCGTCTCCAATTTTCGTGATCTGGGGTCAGGTGAGGGCTTATCTTTTGCGTGCCAAGTTGGCGTTTTTAATGATACCATTTTGGTGTAGATACGTTCTTTTGATTGCCCGTTATTGCATTTTAATGCAATGTCGCGGCGACCAAAAAAACGTAATTTTGGCGTTTTGATTTTTTTTCTCGCTACGCCATTTAGCGGTCAGGTTAATCCTTTGTTTTTGTTGATAGATCGGGCGATTCTGAACGCGGCGATACCAAATATGTGTAGGTTTGATTTTTTTTTTATTGTTTTATTTTGATTGGGGCGAAAGGGGGGTGATTTAAACTTTTATATATATTTTTTTTTTTATATTTTTAAACACTTTTTTAATTTTGGCATGCTTCAATAGCCTCCGATCATGTGACGGGGGCCAGCGGTGCGAGCACGTACGGCCGCGCGGCCGGGAGCGCTAGTTAAATGCCGCTGTCAGCGCTTGACAGCGGCATTTAACTAGTTAATGGGCGCGGGCGGATCGAGATTCCGCTCGCGCTCATTGCGCGCACATGTCAGCTGTACAAAACAGCTGACATGTCGCAGCTTTAAGGTGGGCTCACCGCCGGAGCTCGGCTCCGTACATGGTTTATATCCAGCTACAGCTAATAACCGCTAATCACTGGGGGTGTCGGACTTCCACAGATCTGATATCGATGAGCAATCCTAAGCTTAGATCATCAATATCAAACACCATTAAGCAGAAGTGTGCACACTTAATCTTTCACGATTCTTACCTAAACACTTGACATTATCTACTGCATATGCAGAGGCAGCGCGGGGCTTGTTGGTAACAAGAGCAAGTTCTCCGAAATACTGGCCTCTCCTACAGCGAGTGAGCTCCACTTCTTGGTTGCTTTCTTGGCCAGACTTTGTCTAAAAGAGGAGAACAGCACATTACAAGCGACGTCACCACACCGTCCTGGGGCCCAAGAAATGCTTTCATCTGACATCGGTTTCTGGCAGACATAATTGTGACAAGGGAAGGAGATAAAACAACGAGAAAACTCCATGGACTGTTCGCATAGTGTTCATTCCCCTAATACAGTTTCCAAAGGAATAAGTGTGACTTTATAGAGTGCACAAAGTGTGATAATTCACATCTACACATCACAGGACTAATAGGCAGCAGATTAGCACCATGCCTGTGTCAATGTCATGAGCACCGTTTACCTCCAGATACAGGAGAGAACAATGCCAAACAAACAATCCTATTAATGAAGGACCTTAATTGCACCATAATAGCGTGCTGTAGGTAAAAAACAAACAAACACAAGTTTAACTTTTTACATTGTTTTCGCTCTGGCAGAGGATATAAGAAATAACCCCTCCCCCACTCACCTTGCTTTTCATCATTATTTTTACTTCTCCCGATTCGACGATGTAGAAGCAGTCCGCCTTGTCACCCTGCAGAATAAAACACAATCTTAGGATCGCAGATGACCCTCATTCTCTCGGGCTCGAAGTGCAAACGTGGGCGGCTCTCACCTGTGCGATAATGCGGTCTCCATCTTTATAAATCTTCTCACCTATTACATCTACAATTTTCATTCGCTCAGAAACCTGGGAGGAAAAAAAATTTTTTTTATGTGGACAATGTAAGAAATCATTGAACGCACTATAGAAGATAAGTGACCAAGTCTCACCTCTAATGACTTTAGAATGGGCACAGATTCTACAAAGATCTCATACATCTTCCTTTTTCTGGCATTGTTTTTCAGAATTATTCTTCTGAAAGTGACTCGATCCTGTTAAATTAAAACAAATTATATATACATAATATATAAACACACACAAAAATGCAGAATTTTCTAAACTAATGTACAACCTCTATATTATTTTGTAGAGCCTGCAGATCTAGACAAACAATCTATGGTGACCTGTATTTATTACTGTACTTACAGGGCTGTTGCCTAATGTAGTTATATACAGAAAGGAACCTGATAAAATTAAAGAAAATACTACATATGCTGGAAGCATCACATCCTGCAGCCTCTCGTCCCGTTCTAAGGGTAGTTTCATTAGTCGTCCACCAGGTGGCTCTGTTCCATTACACAAGTCCCATCAGGTGACCCCATCGCAGCCCACAAGCTTATAGATCACTAGATGGTGGCCCGATTCTAACGTACCGGGTATTCTAGAATATGTATGTAGTATATAGCACAGGCTACGTACTATATTGCACAGTGACGTAGTATATAACACAACCAACATAGTATATAACATAGCTACGCAGTATATAACAGAGCTACGTAGTATGTAACAGCGTACGTAGTATATAGCAGAGCTATGTAGTATATAACAGCGTACGTAGTATATAGCAGAGCTATGTAGTATATAACACAGCCACATAGTATATTGCACAGGTATGTAGTATATTGGTCAGCCACGTAGTATATAGCAGAGCTACGTAGTATATTGTAGGGCCACGTAGCATATTGCACAGGCACGTAGTATATAGCACAGTCACGTAGTATATAGCACAGTCACGTAGTATATTGCACAGCTACGTAGTATATTGCACAGCTATGTAGTATATTGGTCAGCGACATAGTATATAGCAGAGCCACGTAGTATACTGTAGAGGCACGTAGTATATTGCACAGCCACGTAGTATATAACAGAGCCACGTAGTATATAACAGAGCCACGTAGTATATTGCAGTCGACTTAGTATATAAACAGAACCGACACAGCCACATAGTATATTGCACAGCTACATAGTATATAACACAGAGCACGTAGTATATTGCACAGCCATGTAGTATATTGGACAGTCACGTTGTATATTGCCCAGCTACATAGTATATAGCACAGAGATGTAGTATATAACAGAGCCCACGCAGTATGTAACACAGCCCACGTAGTATATAGCAATGTGGGCACTATATGCGTGGTTAAAAAAAAAAGACTTAAAATAAAAAATAAACATATACTCACCTTCCGAAGGCCCCTTGAAGTCCTGGCGCCTGTGTGCGGTGCACGTGGCAGCTTCCGGTCCCAGGGTTGGTATGAGCGCAGGACCTGTGATGACGTCGGTCACATGACCGTGACGTCATGGCAGGTTCTTCTCGCATAGCATCCTTGGCACCGGAACCTGCCGCTTGCACTGCCGAGGACAGCGCGCGACGTCTGAGGGTGAGAATAACCTTTTTTTTATTATTATTATTATTATTTCTAACATTAGATTTTTTTACTATTGATGCTGCATACGCAGCATCAATAGTAAAAAGTTGGTCACACAGGGTTAATAGCTGCGTTAACCGAGTGCGTTACACCGCGGTTCGTTAACGCTGGCATTAACCCTGTGTTAGCGCTCAGCGCTGACTGCAGGGCAGTAAAGCAGCGGCCATTTCGCTGCCAGACTATGGCCGTCGCTGACTGGTCGTGGCAATGGTTGTGGGCGTTTTGCCACGACCAATCAGCGACTTGGATTTCCATGACAGAGGCCGCGACCAATGAATATCCGTGACAGACAGAAAGACGGAAAAACCCTTAGACAATTATATATATAGATTTCCAGATGTGGAATATCAGACGTTTTTTTCTCCTCCATCCCAATAATGATGATTCTGCACACTGGTGCATTAAGTGGCTGCATCGCTGCGAGAGGCTGGAACTTTCCACCACAGGGAATGTCAAGTGAAGCTTCACCTTTGACAACACACTTTACATCCATGAGATTATCGTAACAGGCTGGGGTATGCTGATATGTGAGCTGTCAATAAGCGGAGACCTCATCTATGAAGACCACATGCCCTAATAAAGTGGAAAACTACCAACATTAACAGTCCCGGGATAAGGTCTAAATTCCTTGGAAACACCGGGACATCACCCTCCAGCCAGTCTTGTACAAATCTGTCCTGTTTCTGATTATTTGCCGCTAACAAAGGCTTTCCTCCACAATGGCAGAAACTGAACCACTTCATTCATTCCGATTCCACACAGAAATGGTAAGAATACAATGGATCTACTGTTCACTTGCAGAACACAACCCGCCCCTCTGGTAGCAGGAGGAGGTGAGGCCGTGGGCACACAATACCAGCGAGGATGCACTTCTGGCACAATGTAATGGGCAGTAGCAATATTGAACGTATAGGGTTAACCCATAGCTACAATAAGAGCAAAGACCCTTAAATGCCCAGCTGTGCAGGTATACAGCTGCAACGATGGGGGCCAGAGCACTGGTAGCAGCTCTGCAGAGACCCATCTGGGACACCTATTGCTGGACCCACAGCGATCAGAAAAAGTTACCCCATCCTATAATTTTCAGGTAAGAACCACTCCAGCAGCTTTTTTTATTATTGACACCCTTGTTAGCAATCAGTCATTTTGTACAGCACATGGATTAAAATACTCACCGCTTGCAGTCTTCTGCCATTTCCAGCAAAGCTCTGGTCCCCGCCTGCATCATCTGATCGCAGTTGTGACCAGCCGACTGTCACAACGTTTCTGCGTGGACCGGAAGTCACTTTCTCAGTGCAAGTCTATGCGACTTAGACCAAAGCACTCATAATAATAATAATAATCATCTTTATTTTATATAGCGCTAACATATTACGCAGCGCTTTACAGTTTGTACACATTATCATCACTGTCCCCGATGGGGCTCACAATCTAAATTCCCTATCAGTATGTCTTTGGAATGTGGGAGGAAACCGGAGTGCCCGGAGGAAACCCACGCAAACACTGAGAGAACATACAAACTCTTTGCAGATATTGTCCAAGGTGGGATTAGAACCCAGGACTCCAGCGCTGCAAGGCTGCTGTGCTAACCACTGCGCCACCATGCTGCACTCATAGGTTTATTCTAAGAAGGGAACGAACAGCAACACAGCCAGAAAAAAAACTGCAGTCACATAATGCAGGAACGGACCGGAGCAGTGCTGAAAACAGCAGAAGACAACGCCAGGTAGGAATGTTAAGGCACATACTACACATATTACTGACTGCTAACAGAGGGGGCAAAAACCCGCTGGAGTGGTCCTTTAAATCTTGGCACAAGTCCTGTAAGTCTACGTTACCTTCCACAATGCACCAACTTCTCATACCCCGACACAATTAGGACTCCTGCTGATTACAGGCAATTGTTATAACAATAAAGAAAAGCTAGAATGTAGACACTGCCGGCTGTGGAGGACAAGTGCATTTCTCTTTAAAGCTCTATCTGTATAATGCAAAAAAAAATAAAAAAATTTCAAAATGTGTCCTAAGCCTTTAGTTAGGATGATCTAAGGAACAAAGACCGAATATATATATATCTGGTGCTTTTGTTGCCACTATGACTTCACTTCTCCACCTGATCTCAAGGATCTGTACAATTCCCTCTCTGAAGATTTATGGTCGGTGTTACAGATAACATCAGTATTTAGGCATAGAGGCCAGGTGCGGTTAGTAAGTCAGATATGACCACCTCAGATAGTCAGCATCTCTTCACTCACCAGCCCCCACAGAGCTCCATCAGTTGTGGCTACAATCGTAGCAGCCCTCGGAGTGTTGTACATCAAGGCGAGCTCACCAAAGCTGCCATGATTATCGTATCTTCCTACACAGCGGGACTGTCCATCTCTAGCTACAAAAATGTCATACAGCCCCCTGGAGAAGAAAGTCAAAGAGACAATGTTATTATAGTTTCAGAGTTTGTTATTACATCTCTTGAAGCAGCGACAGAGAAATTGCTGTAAGAAATGAAACCCCGACACACGCTCATTACATCAGGCTAGAGAGCAACTTACCGCTCAATAACATAGAAGTTATCGCCGTCGTCCCCCTGGTCGATCACATGTTCCTGAGGTTCTACTCTCCGCTCAAACATTGCATCAAGAACCTGAGAGAGCTGCTCCTAAAGGGGAAATCAAATGTACGGCAGCGTTATACAGGAACCATCGATGGAGCCAGTATCTACATAGAGCTGTGTGCTGAGCCGCTATGAACACTGATCTGCGGTGCAGACGGGTGCAGGAGCTGCCCGTTATTACATGCGCTCTTCTGGTCTATATGGTCCGTGTGCACCGCAGACAAGACACTGAGGGAACGTTTCGGGTGATGTGCTATACTTATATACAAAGATGTGAAATCCTACCTGGTCGAGGTTTTTAAAGATAAGAATATCTTTACACGCCTCCTGTAATCTACATCTCTGCTCATCTGTTTTCGGGTGAACTACCTAAAGATAAAAATATAAGAATGAAGAACAAGGAAGAGAAAAATAATAAAACCGACATGTATCGATGCACAAAATCAACATAAAAATTACAGGACGTAGAAAAGTAGGAATGAGTTTAGATTTACCCGAGGTTCTGTGTCCTCCTCATCTTCATCTGGGTTAAAGGCTTCAGCACAAACTAATTGGAGGAGAAAATAAAACTGGTTTATTCCTGAGTTTGAGGCACTGACAATTGTTAAAGAAAATGTACCATGATTAGATGTTACCTCCCCCCAGCCCTATATTGGAAACTCCACCAGTCCATGGTTATCCTAGATATATTAGCATCTCGTACACAGAGCTCTGCTCTTTTCACTGGTGTCAACCATTAATCTAATGTCTAAGGGTGCGTGTCCACGGTCCGTAATCACGGCGCTTTGGAAGAAACGGAAAACCCGCTCCGCCTAAAGCGCCGCCCCCTTCTGTACACACGGTGATTCTGGATGTGTTCATTGCACACATCCAGAATCTCCGCACCCCATATATAGGGCCCTGTGATTTACATTGTGGCGACGGAGCGTCGCTGCAAGGTAAACAGATATGCTGTGTTCTAAAAAGACGCGCCACATGTCCGGAAACGCAGGGCCGCCGGGTGCATGTTCGCACGCATAGTGGAGACGGGATTTCATAAAATCCCCTCCACTATGCTGTAACATCTGGATGCTGCGGGTTGAACGCTGCGGCTGTACACAGTGTTCAATCCGCATGTAATCCTGAACGTGGACACATACCACATGTACATGACTTGAGCGGATACCAATCGAGGATGGGAATTAAAGAATAAAATCCGACAGGCTAGCGAGCACATCGGCAGTGTGCGGGTATTGCCACATGGAGGTGTACTGATTATAACGTGATTTTCCAGATGTTTAGCTGCTAGTTAACCACTTGCTGTGCTGGATGAGCTCTGCCGCCATTTGTCCGCTGTAGCCCTTCGTTAGTAAATCGAGATGTGCATTTAATCAGAATCGTTCCAGGACATGACCATAAATAATGTCCCATGAAACACATTGGGTCACACTAACAGACCGCTGATAGAAGCAGCTCCACCACAGTGAGCAGGAAAGTGTCTCCATCTTTGCGGTATGTTTATTTTGTTTTTTTTTTTTTTTTATTGAAGGCCGTGCAGGAATGGAAGGTCACTCCAGCTGTTATCAAGACCTCAGGATTCTACGGCGACAGAACAGACTGATATTTTCCCTTTGTATCGGCCTTGAGTGCCAAGAAACTATTTTCTCAGCAAGGTCAAAATCGGGCTGAAAGTTGCCAACGTTATGAAATGGATTTCATATATCTAAACAATAACCAGCAAATTCAGAACCTTTACAAGAAAATCATGTGGCAAAAAGGCATTAAAAGGTAAAAATACAAGTCTGTTATTACCGGCCAGTCCAGCACAGGAGACCAGGATGGAGGGGGAACCTTGGAATCTACTAAAAAATACTTTTTTTGCAATGGGAGTCAATGAGTGTATGTCTATGGTATATAGAGCGTAAACGTGAATAGACATGAGCAAATTGATTCTCAGGACCCTGGTGCAGCGGACATGTTAGTAGTCTGTGATTGGTGGATGAGAGTCCTACGACCATCCTCCTAGCTGCTGGAACCCCTTCTGATTTGTAGTCCCAGCATGACGACATTGTTGCGACCTCATGCACCACGCCAACTAATCAGAAGCGTAGGGGATGCCGGCAGGTTGGGGATTCGAGGAACTCCTGACCTGCAGCCACAGACTAATAACATAACCGCTGGACCAGGGTCCAAAGAATATCTGCTCATCACTGGTATAAAGTAACATGTATGCCACAAAGTATAGAAGAAAGAAACGTAAGCATGAGTGGAGGACTCCAGACCTGCACCCATATGATGCCATTACAGCAAGAATCAGGTCAGCGCTGCGGACACTCACCTGACACTCTTCTACTGTACCGATTGATGACCGGAGCTGCAAAACAAAAAAACAAAACCAGAAATGAAATAAACCAGAAGAGAACAAAGTGACCTGCAAACACACACAGGGCAGGATTACAAATCCCTATAGTTAGAACAGATTATGAGATTATTACAGGACAGTAACAAACACAGCTGTAGCCCCATTCTAACCTTACATATTTGGACTAATTTAATCATCTAAAGGGTTTATTAGAACAATATGGCTGCCATCTCCCAATAAGACCCCCTGACGAAGGCAGACGCCGAAACGCGCGTCGAGGAAGACACTTCATCGCCACACTCATTTCCCTCTGCTATACAGGTACAGTCTACCAAGGGTTCTATGTTATGTATATTATTGGATATAGCCCGCGGGTAATCCTTATGACATATACCATGTATGTTCTTTTCATAATTGGAGAATGAAAAAAAAAAAAAAAAATATATATATATATATATATATATACACATATATATATATATATATATATATATATATATATATATATATATATATATATATACATATACATATACATATACACACATACATATACACACATATACTCGAGTATAAGCCGACCCGAGTATAAGCCGACCCCCCCTAATTTTGCCACAAAAAACTGGGAAAACTTATTGACTCGAGTATAAGCCTAGGGGGGAAAATGCAGCAGCTACCGGTAAATGTCAAAAGTAATAATAGATACCAATAAAAGTAAAATTAATTGAGACATCAGTAGGTTAAGTGTCTTTGAATATCCATATTGAATCAGGAGCCCCATATAATGCTCCATACTGTTCATTATGGCCCCATAAGATGTTCCATATTAAAATATGCCCCATATAATCCTGCATAAAGGTTAATAAAGGCCCAATAAGATGCTCCATAGACACATTTGCCCAATATAATGCTGCACAAATGCTGATTATGGCCCCATAAGATGCTCTATAAAGATATTTGCCCCTTATAGTGCTGCACAAACGTTATGGCCCTATAAGATGCTCCATACAGACACTCGCCCCATATGCCGTAGTGCCCTACAAATGTTAATTATGGCCCCATACAGACACTTGCCCCATATAGTGCTGCACAAACATTATGCCCCTATATAGTGCTGCAGGAACGTTATGGCCCCCATATAGTGCTGCAGGAACGTTATGGCCCCCATATAGTGCTGCAGGAACGTTATGGCCCCATATAGTGCTGCAGGAACGTTATGGCCCCATATAGTGCTGCAGGAACGTTATGGCCCCATATAGTGCTGCAGGAACGTTATGGCCCCATATAGTGCTGCAGGAACGTTATGGCCCCATATAGTGCTGCAGGAACGTTATGGCCCCATATAGTGCTGCAGGAACGTTATGGCCCCATATAGTGCTGCAGGAACGTTATGGCCCCATATAGTGCTGCAGGAACGTTATGGCCCCATATAGTGCTGCAGGAACGTTATGGCCCCATATAGTGCTGCAGGAACGTTATGGCCCCATATAGTGCTGCAGGAACGTTACGGCCCCATATAGTGCTGCAGGAACGTTACGGCCCCATATAGTGCTGCAGGAACGTTACGGCCCCATATAGTGCTGCAGGAACGTTATGGCCCCATATAGTGCTGCAGGAATGTTATGGCCCCATATAGTGCTGCAGGAACGTTATGGCCCCATAGATGCTCCATACAGACACTTGCCCCATTTGCTGCGATAAAAAAAAAAAAAAGAATCACATACTCACCTCTCCGTCGCTCAGGCCCCCGCACTTTCAATAGTCACCTGCTCCTCGTTCCGGGCGCCGATCTGTCTCCAGCACTGACGTTCAGCAGAGGGCGCGCACTGACCACGTCACCGCGCCCTCTGACCTCAGCGTCACTGCTGGAGACAGATCGGCGCCCGGAACGAGGAGCAGGTGACTATCGCGCAGCGCTGCGCTCCCCTCCCCGTATACTCACCTGGTCCTGCCGCTGTGTAGATCCTGCTTCCCCCGACGCCGCAGCGCTTCATCCTGTACTCAGCGGTCACATGGTCCTGCTGATTACAGTAATGAATAGGCGGCTCCACCCCTATGGGAGGTGGAGCCGAATATTCATTTACTGTAATGAGCGGGACCATGTGACCGCTGAGTACAAGAAGCAGCTGAAGCTGCCGGCGCCGGGGAAGCAGGGACCGCGCCTGGACTAGGTATTTTTAGACAGCCCCCGCTCCCCCTCCCCTGCCGACCCCCGGTATGACTCGAGTATAAGCCGAGAGGGGCAATTTCAGCCCAAAAAAGTGGGCTGAAAATCTCGGCTTATACGGTATGTATGTATGTATGTATGTATGTATGTATGTATGTATGTATGTATGTATGTATGTATGTATGTATGTATGTATGTATGTATGTACACACACATACATACACACACACACACACACACACATATATACACACATATACACACTGGCACATGCAGCTTTTTTCAAACACTTTTTCCAAGTACTTATGCTTCCTTTATTATTAACTGCATGCATTGATATAGACCAATGGTCAATAAACAGTGTTGATATCTTTATACTAATGTCAGCTATAGCACACTTGCACTTTAACAAATTTCTTTTCTCATTTGGATTTATACTTTTATACCAATGTTTATTACTTATAGCAACTATTAAGAATATGTCCTTAATTATACATTTTTTGAGAGTTTTCTTGAAATTGCGTCCGTTCTACTACCAATTCCTTTTTCTCCTCATACCTTTTAATATACCGTATATACTCGAGTATAAGCCGAGATTTTCAGCCCAAATTTTTGGGCTGAAAGTGCCCCTCTCGGCTTATACTTGAGTCACGGTCGGCGGGTGAGGGGGAGAGAGGTCTGTCACATACTCACCTGCTTCCGGAGCACCCCCTGCCTGTCCCATGGTCTTCGGGTGCCGCAGCTCTTCCCCTGTTCAGCGGTCACGTGGGACCGCTCATTAAAGTTATGAATATGGACTCCACTCCCATAGGGGTGGAGCCGCATATTCATTTCTCTAATGAGCGGTAACGGTGACCGCTGACAGAGGAAGAGGCTGCGGCACCCGGAGACCAACTGTCCGGGATAAGGAGCCAGGGACGGGAGCAGGTGAGTATGTCATATTTACCTGTCCACATTCCACACGCCGGGCGCCGCTCCGTCTTCCCGTCCTCTTGCTCTGACTGTTCAGGTCAGAGGGCGCGATGAAATACTAGTGTGCGCGCCGCCCTCTGCCTGAACAGTCAGTGCGGAGAGACGCCTAGACGGGACGCTGAGGACCTGTGGGCAGCAAGAGAGGCGAGTATGTCTTTTTTTTTTATTGCAGCAGCAGCATTATATATTGCACACCTTTATATGGAGCATCTATGGGGCCATAATGAACGGTGCAGAGCATTATATATGGCACAGCTTTATATGGAGCATCTTATGGGGCAATAATGAACAGTATGGAGCATTATATGTGGCAGTTTTATGTGGAGCATCTGTGGGGCAATAATGAAATGTATGGAGCATTATATGTGGCACAGTTTTATATGGAGCATCTTATGGGGCCATAATGAAATGTATGGAGCATTCTATATGGCAGAGTTTTATATGGAGCATCTATGGGGCCATAATGAAATGTATGGAGCATTATATGTGGCACAGTTTTATATGGAGCATCTTATGGGGCCATAATGAAATGTATGGAGCATTCTATATGGCAGAGTTTTATATGGAGCATCTATGGGGCCATAATGAAATGTATGGAGCATTATATGTGGCACAGCTTTATATAGAGCATCTTATGGGGCAATAATGAACGGTATGGAGCATCTATTTTTATTTTTGAAATTCACCAGTAGCTGCTGCATTTCCTACCCTAGGCTTATACTCGAGTCAATAAGTTTTCTTAGTTTTTTTGTGGCAAAATTAGGGGGGGGGGGGTCGGCTTATACTCGGGTCGGCTTATACTCGGGTCGGCTTATACTCGGGTCGGCTTATACTCGGGTATATACGGTATTTGACTAAATAAAGTTGCATATTTTTAAGTTACACAATTGGACTTGTATGCTCGGTTCTTCCTTCTTTTGCATGTATGTTTACCGATGAGTCCACAATAGATCCATAAATACACGTGTTGTTAGTAGAGGATATCTTCTTTTATTTCATTTCACACTCTTATTGCAGTTGCATCCTACCTACATGCGTATTCTACTTTCACATTCACCCTCCCCTCTTTTTCTGAACTCTTGGAGCCACTCTTGCCTGTGGGTTCTGTCATATACTAGAGTTAAATCCACTCCTGTCACCAGATCAAAAGGGATCAGTTTTTGCTCGTTTCATTTCTGCTGCCGATTATAACATTTTTGTTTAAAATCATATATTAACCCCTTAAGCCCCGAGGGTGGTTTGCACGTTAATGACCAGGCCAATTTTTACAATTCTGACCACTGTCCCTTTATGAGGTTATAACTCTGGAACGCTTCAACGGATCTTGGCGATTCTGACATTGTTTTCTCGTGACATATTGTACTTCATGTTAGTGGTAAAATTTGTTCGATATAACTTGCGTTTATTTGTGAAAAAAATGAATATTTGGCGAAAATTTGGAAAATTTCGCAATTTTCCAACTTTGAATTTTTATGCCCTTAAATCACAGACATATGTCACACAAAATACTTAATAAATAACATTTTCCACATGTCTACTTTACATCAGCACAATTTTGGAACCAAAATTTTTTTTTGTGACGGAGTTATAAGGGTTAAAAGTTGACCAGCAATTTCTCATTTTTACAACACCATTTTTTTTTAGGGACCACATCTCATTTGAAGTCATTTTGACGGGTCTATATGATAGAAAATACCCAAGTGTGACACCATTCTAAAAACTGCACCCCTCAAGGTACTCAAAACCACTTT
Source organism: Ranitomeya variabilis (assembly GCF_051348905.1). Taxonomy (NCBI): domain Eukaryota; kingdom Metazoa; phylum Chordata; class Amphibia; order Anura; family Dendrobatidae; genus Ranitomeya; species Ranitomeya variabilis. The sequence continues at coordinate 206,014,576 of NC_135239.1, forward strand.
CAAGAAGTTTATTAACCCTTCAGGTGTTTCACAGGAATTTTTGGAATGTTTAAATAAAAATGAACATTTAACTTTTTTTCACACAAAATTTATTTCAGCTCCAATTTGTTTTATTTTACCAAGGGTAACAGGAGAAAATAGACCCCAAAAGTTGTTGTACAATTTGTCCTGAGTACGCTGATACCCCATATGTGGGGGTAAACCACAGTTTGGGCGCATGGCAGAGCTTGGAAGCAAAGGAGCGCCATTTGACTTTTCAATGCAAAATTGACTGGAATTGAGATGGGACGCCATGTTGCATTTGGAGAGCCCCTGATGTGCCTAAACATTGAAACCCCTAACAAGTGACACCATTTTGGAAAGTAGACCCCCTAAGGAACTTATCTAGATGTGTGGTGAGCACTTTGACCCAACAAGTGCTTTACAGAAGTTTATAATGCAAAGCCGTAAAAATAAAAAATCATATTTTTTCACAAAAATGATCTTTTCACCCCCAATTTTTTATTTTCCCAAGGGTGAGAGAAGAAATTGGACCCCAAAAATTGTTGTGCAATTTGTCCTGAGTACGCTGATACCCCATATGTGGGTGTAAACCATTGTTTGGGCGCAGGGCAGAGCTCGGAAGGGAAGGAGCGCCATTTGACTTTTCAATGCAAAATTGACTGGAATTGAGATGGGACGCCATGTTGCATTTAGAGAGCCCTTGATGTGCCTAAACATTGAAACCCCTAACAAGTGACACCATTTTGGAAAGTAGACCCCCTAAGGAACTTATCTAGATGTGTGGTGAGCACTTTGACCCAACAAGTGCTTTACAGAAGTTTATAATGCAGAGCCGTAAAAATAAAAAATCATATTTTTTCACAAAAATGATCTTTTCACCCCCAATTTTTTATTTTCCCAAGGGTAAGAGAAGAAATTGGACCCCAAAAATTGTTGTGCAATTTGTCCTGAGTACACTGATACCCCATATGTGGGTGTAAACCATTGTTTGGGCGCAGGGCAGAGCTCAGAAGGGAAGGAGCGCCATTTGACTTTTCAATGCAAAATTGACTGGAATTGAGATGGGACGCCATGTTGCGTTTGGAGAGCCCCTAATGTGCCTAAACATTGAAACCCCCCACGAGTGACACCATTTTGGAAAGTAGACCCCTTAAGGAACTTATCTAGATGTGTGTTGAGCACTTTGACCCAACAAGTGCTTCACAGAAGTTTATAATGCAGAGCCGTAAAAATAAAAAATCATATTTTTTCACAAAAATGATCTTTTCACCCCCATTTTTTTATTTCCCCAAGGGTAAGAGAAGAAATTAGACCACAAAAGTTGTTGTACAATTTGTCCTGAGTACGCTGATACCCAATATGTGGGTGTAAACCATTGTTTGGGTGCATAGCAGAGCTCAGAAGGGAAGAAGCGCTATTTTACTTTTCAATGCAAAATTGACTGGAATTAAGATGGGATGCCATGTTGCGTTTGGAGAGCCCCTGATGTGCCTAAACATTAAACCCCCCCACAAGTGACACCATTTTGGAAAGTAGACCCCCTAAGGAACTTATCTAGATGTGTTTTGAGAGCTTTGAACCCCCAAGTGTTTCACTACAGTTTATAACGCAGAGCCGTGAAAATAAAAATATTTTTTTTTTTCACAAAAATGATTTTTTAGCCCCCAAGTTTTGTATTTTCACAAGGGTATCAGGATAAATTGGACCCCAAAAGTTGTTGTCCAATTTGTCTGGAGTACGCTGAAACCCCATTTGTGGGGGGGGACCACTGTTTGGGCGCATGACAGAGCTCGGAAGTGAAGGAGCGCCATTTGGAATGCAGACTTAAATGGATTGGTCTGCAGGCGTCACGTTGCATTTGCAGAGCCCCTGATGTACCCAAACAGTACAAACCCCCCACAAGTGACCCCATATTGGAAACTAGACCCCCCAAGGAACTTATCTAGATGTGTTGTGAGAACTTTGAACCCCCAAGTGTTTCACTACAGTTTATAACGCAGAGCCGTGAAAATAATATTTTTTTTTTTCCACAAAAATGAAATTTAGCCCCCAGTTTTGTATTTTCACAAGGGTATCAGGATAAATTGGACCCTAAAAGTTGTTGTCCAATTTGTCCTGAGTACGCTGATACCCCCTATGTGGGGGGGAACCACTGTTTGGGCGCATGACAGAGCTCGGAAGGGAAGGAGCGCCATTTGGAATGCAGACTTAAATGGATTGGTCTGCAGGCATCACGTTGCATTTGCAGAGCCCCTGATGTACCCAAACAGTACAAACCCCCCACAAGTGACCCCATATTGGAAACTAGACCCCCAAGGAACTTATCTAGATGTGTTGTGAGAACTTTGAACCCCCAAGTGTTTCACTACAGTTTATAACGCAGAGCCGTGAAAATATTATTTTTTTTTTTTTTCACAAAAATGAAATTTAGCCCCCAGTTTTGTATTTTCACAAGGGTATCAGGATAAATTGGACCCTAAAAGTTGTTGTCCAATTTGTCCTGAGTACGCTGATACCCCCTATGTGGGGGGGAACCACTGTTTGGGCGCATGACAGAGCTCGGAAGGGAAGGAGCGCCATTTGGAATGCAGACTTAAATGGATTGGTCTGCAGGCGTCACGTTGCATTTGCAGAGCCCCTGATGTACCCAAACAGTACAAACCCCCCACAAGTGACCCCATATTGGAAAGTAGACCTCCCAAGGAACTTATCTAGATGTGTTGTGAGAACTTTGAACCCCCAAGTGTTTCACTACAGTTTACAACGCAGAGCCGTGAAAATAAAACATATTTTTTTTCCCACAAAAATGATTTTTAGCCCCCCAAATTTTTATTTTCCCAAGGATAACAAGAGAACTTGGACCCCAGAAGTTGTTGTTCAATTTGTCCCTAGTACGCTGATACCCCATATGTTGGGGTAAACCCCTTTTTGGACGCACGGGAGAGCTCGGAAGGGAAGGAGCACTGTTTTACTTTTTCAACGCAGAATTGGCTGGAATTGAGATTGGACGCCATGTCGCGTTTGGAGAGCCCCTGATGTGCCTGAACAGTGGAAGCTCCCCAATTCTACCTGAAACCCTACCCCTAACCTCACCCCTAACCGTTTACTGAACATTTTCTGACAGTCATAAGTGCCACGTATATAAGTGCCACGTATTTAAGAGCCACGTATTTCAGTGCCACGTATTTCAGTGCCACGTATTTCAGTGCCACGTATTTCAGTGCCACGTATTTCAGTGCCACGTATTTCAGTGCCACGTATTTCAGTGCCACGTATTTCAGTGCCACGTATTTCAGTGCCACGTATTTCAGTGCCACGTATTTCAGTGCCACGTATTTCAGTGCCACGTATTTCAGTGCCACGTATTTCAGTGCCACGTATTTCAGTGCCACGTATTTCAGTGCCACGTATTTCAGTGCCACGTATTTCAGTGCCACGTATTTCAGTGCCACGTATTTCAGTGCCACGATATTTCAGTGCCACGTATTTCAGTGCCACGTATTTCAGTGCCACGTATTTCAGGCACTGAAAAATACGTGGCACGTAAATACTTCAGTGCCACGATATTTCAGTGCCACGATATTTCAGTGCCACGAATTTCAGTGCCACGAATTTCAGTGCCACGAATTTCAGGCACTGAAAAATACGTGGCACGTAAATACTTCAGTGCCACGATATTTCAGTGCCACGATATTTCAGTGCCACGAATTTCAGTGCCACGAATTTCAGTGCCACGAATTTCAGGCACTGAAAAATACGTGGCACGTAAATACGTGGCACGTAAATACGTGGCACTTAAATACGTGGCACTTAAATACGTGGCACTTAAATACGTGGCACTTAAATACGTGGCACTTAAATACGTGGCACTTAAATACGTGGCACTTAAATACGTGGCACTTAAATACGTGGCACTTAAATACGTGGCACTTAAATACGTGGCACTTAAATACGTGGCACTTAAATACGTGGCACTTAAATACGTGGCACTTAAATACGTGGCACTTAAATACGTGGCACTTAAATACGTGGCACTTAAATACGTGGCACTTAAATACGTGGCACTTAAATACGTGGCACTTAAATACGTGGCACTTAAATACGTGGCACTTAAATACGTGGCACTTAAATACGTGGCACTTAAATACGTGGCACTTAAATACGTGGCACTTAAATACGTGGCACTTAAATACGTGGCACTTAAATACGTGGCACTTAAATACGTGGCACTTAAATACGTGGCACTTAAATACGTGGCACTTAAATACGTGGCACTTAAATACGTGGCACTTAAATACGTGGCACTTAAATACGTGGCACTTAAATACGTGGCACTTAAATACGTGGCACTTAAATACGTGGCACTTAAATACGTGGCACTTAAATACGTGGCACTTAAATACGTGGCACTTAAATACGTGGCACTTAAATACGTGGCACTTAAATACGTGGCACTTAAATACGTGGCACTTAAATACGTGGCACTTAAATACGTGGCACTTAAATACGTGGCACTTAAATACGTGGCACTTAAATACGTGGCACTTAAATACGTGGCACTTAAATACGTGGCACTTAAATACGTGGCACTTAAATACGTGGCACTTAAATACGTGGCACTTAAATACGTGGCACTTAAATACGTGGCACTTAAATACGTGGCACTTAAATACGTGGCACTTAAATACGTGGCCACTGAAATATCGTGGCACTTATATACGTATATACGTATATAAACGTATATTTCAGTGCCACGTATTTCAGGTTAGGGGTAGGGTTAGGGGTAGGGTTAGGGTTTTTTGTTTTTTTCTTGTTTTCTTGTGTTTTTCTATAAAAACGCATGCGTTTTACCGCGTTTACATGCATTTTTTCACACATGCGTTTTTTTTAAAAAACGCATGCAGATAAAAACGCAAGTGTGAAACCAGACTAAAAGACGCTTTTTATAGCAAAAAAGTTTTTGCGTCTCCACATTTTGAGACCTATAATTTTTCCACATTTTGGTCCACAGAGTCATGTGAGGTCTTGTTTTTTGCGGGACGAGTTGACGTTTTTATTGGTAACATTTTCGGACACGTGACAGTTTTTGATCGCTTTTTATTCCGATTTTTGTGAGGCAGAAAGACCAAAAACCAGCTATTCATGAATTTCTTTTGGGGGAGGCGTTTATACCGTTCCGCGTTTGGTAAAATTGATAAAGCAGTTTTATTCTTCGGGTCAGTACGATTACAGCGATACCTCATTTATATCTTTTTTTATGTTTTGACGCTTTTATACGATAAAAACTATTTTATAGAAAAAATAATTATTTTGGCATCGCTTTATTCTGAGGACTATAACTTTTTAATTTTTTTGCTGATGATGCTGTATGGCGGCTCGTTTTTTGCGGGACAAGATGACGTTTTCAGTGGTACCATGGTTATTTATATCCGTCTTTTTGATCGCGTGTTATTCCACTTTTTGTTCGGCGGTATGGTAATAAAGCGTTGTTTTTTGCCTCGTTTTTTTTTTTTTTTTCTTACGGTGTTTACTGAAGGGGTTAACTAGTGGGCCAGTTTTATAGGTTGGGTCGTTACGGACGCGGCGATACTAAATATGTGTACTTTTATTGTTTTTGTTTGTTTTTTTTAGATAAAGAAATGTATTTATGGGAATAATATTTTTTTTTTTATTATTATTTAGGAATTTTTTTTTTTTTTTTTTTTACACATGTGGAAATTTTTTTTTTTACTTTTTTACTTTGTCCCAGGGGGGGACATCACAGATCGCAGATCTGATAGTGTGCACAGCACTCTATCAGATCCGCGATCATACTTTCATTGGAGCAGGCTGCAGCTTTCATCTGCAGCCTGCTCCGACCCGGAAGTGCTCCCTGCCGGATACAGCCCCTCGGCCATTTTGGATCCGGGGCCTGCAGGGAGAAGACGTTCGGTACGAGGTGAGTACATCACCTTGTACCGATCGTCTCAGGGAAGCCCGCAGGGAGCCCCCTCCCTGCGCGATGCTTCCCTGTACCGCCGGTACACCGCGATCATGTTTGATCGCGGTGTGCCGGGGGTTAATGTGCCGGGGGCGGTCCGTGACCGCTCCTGGCACATAGTGCTGGATGTCAGCTGCGATATGCAGCCGACACCCGGCCGCGATCGGCCGCGCTCCCCCCGTGAGCGCGGCCGATCGCGTATGACGTACTATCCCGTCACCGGGAATTAAGGCCCACCCCACCTCGACGGGATAGTACGTCATACGGGCTTAAGGGGTTAAATAAAAAGGCAAAATCTCCAGAACTGTATGAAAAAAAAAAAAAAAAAAAAAAAGAATACTCAGGAAAGCAGCTGGACTAAAACATGACCAAGAACTGGTCACTTTTGCCTTGTGACGGGTCCTCTTTAAATATTTTTGCACCTTGTTTTATTGCAGCCGATGGTTCAGTTTCAGACGTCTGACTCGTTCTCCGGAGATCCCTGACAAGTATGAGGGGCTTCCCCTTGTACAGAATAAGCACACAGCTAGGAGGGATGGACGGATCTCAGCCCTCCAAGTGAAGGGGAACACACCATCTAAGGCCAGTAACACTGCAGCAATGAACCTTCCCTTAAATACCGAACAGGGGGCCGGGTGCTCATGTTTGCATCGCAGATCCCTGCACGACTGAACATCACACAAAGCCGAGAGCGGCAACAGGACAGTGATGCAGACTTGCAGCATTAACAGAGTCATTTTTTAGGGGGAGCTCGTGTGTCTTTTGGGCTCCACACTAATACTAAGCACCAATTTCACTGCAGCCTGCGGACACACATAGCAGCGCACCTCCTGAACCATTACTGTGATGTCAGTGCTGCAAGATACCGATCATTTCTTGTATGGAAAAACGAAAGGCGCTGCACATATACAGTGCAGCATACATGACCTGGCGCTGATCTGGTTGAGCTGTATTTCGGCATATAATAGATACCATCTAAATAGACATATGAGGAATACTGGAGGAGAAAATAAAATCTAACCACATCCATAATACTGATCCATAGCTGATGAGTTACCTGGGAAACACGAGAACAAAACTGATGAGGGATAGCGCCGGGGAAAAGAATGAGGAATGTCAGACACACAAGGGGAAGACACTTGAAAGCCGATGACATCAGCGATCCCGGATGGATCCGCCACACTGCAGCTTCGCTGGAGCGATCAATGTTTTACAGGTCAGAATTAATGCTCTGTGTTTTTTGTTCCCCAGAGAATAACATGTTTGACACAGCCGCAAGAAGGAAGAAAGTGAAGATATAATTGCACCATTTACAGCTAATGAGTCATTCACATGATGGGAAGCGAGGAGATGAGTGAAGTTTTCAGAATTTTTTCCACCTAGGAAATATGTACTTGCGCAAAGCAGAATCCTCAGAACAGAATGAGCAGTCGCAAACAAGGCAGATTTGTTGTATTTCGGACACTGAGCAGCTATAGATCATATTACCATCACCTATACAAGAGAATCTTCACCCTCAGAGTGACTACTGAGAATAACTGCACTAAGCACAACAAAGCCCATTGAGATGTAGGAAACAGACCTTGTGGCATGCCAAAATGCTGCAGATTTGCAAAAATAAAGCACATATTGGTGTGGTTTGTACAACTATGGAAAATCTGTGGTCCGTCAGTCCCATGTGGTCATAGCATTAAAATAAATGCATACGGTGCATATTTGCATTGGGAAAAATCAGCAGCACATTAAATTAGTAGCCATGTAGCTTGATTGATCGCTCAAGGTAAGCGACAAGTCAGGTACCAGGCTAGGAGACCATCAATCATGCTAAAGAAGCTGGTGCTGAGCACAGACAAGTTCAGGAGGCAAAGGCTGCGGATTAAAACACTAATTTCTTGAGGATGCAGCAACAGATGGAAGATATAAAAGTTGTCAATTGCTGCACATTTCAAAGACAAGCATGCAGCTGGAGGGAGGGCTGTGGAGCCAGTAAGCCAAACCTCAGACTCCTCAATTTCCCTGACTTCCGACTCCACAGCACTGGTCACTACTAAACATGTGCATAAAGTGCAGCACAGATTCATCTCCACTAAAACCCTAGATTCTTAGGTCAGGAACAGAACAGACATTTATAGGACATTTCCTAATTTTCCAAATTTTGTATAAAAAACAAAACAGCACAGCACATCCTGAACTGAATTACTGTACCCAATTCATTATATATTTTAGAAGTCTGTCCATTTTATAACGACTTCACCAAAATGGACACCAACTACACAGCCCTGGTTGGAGGAGGGGAGGGGATTAAACTTCCTCTTTAAAAATCTAATTTACACACTGTAGACATTTCCAGAGTGAATACACAAATTTTACGACAAAATCTATATACAGGTGTTATATATACCTTAAGTGCTGATCTTACATCAGGGGGTCAAGAAGAAGCACTGTAAAGGTAGTATCCAAGGTTTAGCTATGAAGTGATCCTTAGGATTCATCATCATTATTGAATCAGAGGAGATGCAACATCTGGCAGCCCACCAATCTCCTGTTTGCAGCTCCCGCGGAGGATGGGCGTACTCCCGCTGAGGATGGGCGTAACACCAAAGCTCCCTACACCGTATAGTGGCCGTTTTAAGGTACATCAGCTCAGATCTTATTAACAGCCTGACCTAAGGAAAGCCATCAATATGTAAGTAGTGAGCGACCCCTTGAAATATGACATCACCTCGTGCCTCAGAGGCACAATGTGAACAGAGCCCCAGAAAGTCTCAGTTTTGTAGATGTCTATAGGAAGGAACGCGTGTGATGGCAGAGTCTTACAATCCCCTTTAATGCTGCTCGTCTTACTTTATTCCTATGTGACTTATGTGCAGAGCCTATGCAGATAGGCACAGTTCGCCCATACACAGCACCCGTCCTTTCCATTTTAAAGGTCAATATTTGCCTTTATAGATTCCCACTTCCGTCTTGGGCCGAACAAATACCTGGTTGTCATGGAGAGGCAAAAATGCAGCTGGGATAGCACATCCTCATTTGCGCACTGTGGCTCTTGTAACTAAGGCCTTACAGCCAGGAACTCCCATCCGGAAGAGACATATGCCAACAGCTCCTTGTCCAGTGATAAAATGTATAATACAACAGCCAAAAAGCCAGGACTTATGTTTTCTTGTTTTTTTTTTTTTGCTTTTCGATGATGTTAGTCTAAAGGGGATTATATTGCAGAAGTCTATAGAACATTGATCTACCTGCAACGTCCTACTGTTTTCTAAACTACAACTCCTAGCATGCACAGGTGGCCTGTAGCTGCTTTACTTGAATTTTCTTACAAATAGATGGCATATCAGCTCCTGGGCCTTTCCTGTAGTTCCCTGAGAAGAGGCTTCATGGCAGCTGCTTATCTCTGTGCTTGCTCAACAAGGCCAATCCCTGGGTAGAGGAAAACAGCAGTTCAGATTTATTGCCCATGTCTTTACGCAGATTATCTACGGAAGTGTATGTAAATCACTGCTACATCATTATGGCGGCTGTGTGTAGATAATACCCTGAGGAGACATGCCAGCAACCCTCATCATCTGCTCATGTAAAATACGGTACATCAGACGGCTCCAGGTGGATGTCACAACGTGAAAGCAATCCACAGACTGACCTGCAGCCACCCACACATCGCGCTGCTCAACCACTAAGATATCTAATAAATATATGGGAACGCTTGCAGATCAGCCATTGTTCTCCCTAGCTGATACACCCACACACCTGACAACGCTACCTGATCAATTGTGGCAAAAATGCAAAACGGACATTTGCCAATGAAAAGCAGGATGGCGCCGCACCGTGACTGTTGCTGTGCAGCGTTGTGGTCCTGGGTTCAGGTGCCAATAAGGACAACATCTGCAAGGAGTTTGTATGTTCTTCCCATGTTTGCACAGTGTTTCCTTAATGTTCTCTGGTTTCCTCCCACACTCCAAAGACTTAAGGTACCTTCACACTAAAGGACTTTGCAGCGAGAACGACAACGATCCGTGACGTTGCAGCGTCCTGGATAGCGATATCGTTGTGTTTGACACGCAGCAGCGATCTGGATCCTGCTGTGATATCGCTGGTCATTGCTGAAAGTCCAGAACTATTTGGTCGTCAGGTCGGCGTGTATCGTCGTGTTTGACACCAAAAGCAACGATGCCAGCAACGTTTTACAAAGGTAACCAGGGTAAATATCGGGTGCGCTTAGTAACCCGATATTTACCCTGGTTACCATTGTAAAAGTAAAAAAAAAAAACAAAACAGTACATACTCACCCTCTGATGTCGGTCACGTCCCCCGGCGTCCGCGCTGCTGCTCAGAGCTTCCTGCACTGACTGTCAGTGCCGGCCGGAAAGCAAAGCACAGCGGTGACGTCACCGCTCTGCTGTTAGGGCCGGCGCTCACACAGTGCAGGGAAGCGGACGCCGGGGGACGCGAATGTAAGTATGTAGTGTTTGTTTTTTTACATTTAACACTGGTAACCAGGGTAAACATCGGGTTACTAAGCGCGGCCCTGTGCTTAGTAACCCGATGTTTACCCGGGGACTTCGGCATCGTTGGTCGCTGGAGAGCTGTCTGTGTCACAGCTCTCCAGCGACGAAACAGCGACGCTGCAGCGATCGGCATCGTTGTCGATATCGCTGCAGCGTCGCTTAGTGTGAAGGTACCTTTACTGATAGGGAATCTAGATTTTGATCGCCAATAGGGACAGTGATTATGTCTGTACACTACAGAGCTGCAGAATACAATGGCGCTATACAAGCCACATAAATAAATCTGCAATGGCCCAGTGTGTAGATCTGAAAGCTGTACACAGAAAAGTGTTGGACATTTTTAAAAAGGCATGCCCCCCGCCGAGGAAGCAACATTGCGAAACGCGTGTTGGGGTCTGCTTTTCCACGTCCTGCATCCAGGTTGGTTCATTATGGGCATCTCTTCCCCTTTATTATGTTTGACATAACTCACTGCATGTCATTTATGGATTTGTGTTCCAGTATAACCTTATTAGTATCGGCCTTATTCTACAATACGTGTTCGTTGGACTTCGTTATTTTCTCTGCATCATTACTCTGACCCGGATGTTCACCTGTATTACACAGTTATTTTATACTCTGGGTTTCTGTATGAATTTCTGAAAAGAAACTTCCAACGGTCACCACTAGATGATTTTGTAATATACTCGGCTATCTGCATTGGGATTATACATGCATATGTGTATTATTTCTTTTTGACTACAACCTTACCAATTGTTTTGCGGACGTGGCACCTTGATGTCACTACACCGATTTTCTCTGTATTTAATTGCTTTTATGATAACATTATTGTCTTGTCAGAATTTTTTCAATAAAATTTCTATATATGTTTTCAAGAATTGCTCTAAGGCCCACTATTTTCTTTTGGTTTAAGTTTTAAAAAGGCGTTATACCACTTTCAGGAAAGAGAAGCCAAAGCGATATACACCTAAAATAACAAATTAAGCATGTACTAACCCTCCCTGGGGCAGCATCGGCTTCCCGCGTCTCGGCTGCAGCAGTGATGCGTCCTGTCAACGTGATATCACCACCGCAGACAGAACACAGACCCGAACAGCGGCAGGGAGGCAGCATTGGCCCCAGGGAGGGCTAATACATGCTCTTATTATTATAGGTGTATAAGAGCGTTTGAGTCCACTTTTCTTAGATTGGAAAACCCCTTTATTATAAGACCATTTGCAAAGTTGCATTCATTCTTACTTTGGATTTAATGTGGAATTACACAAAATGCTCAGGTTCCAGCGCTGTGACACTGCCCATAAAATCCAGGACTGTGGAGTTGAAGTCAGTATAGAATGAACCGACTCCAAAAATAAATAAATTGGGTTCAGTGCAGGATGTGCTGTAAATGTTTTCATAATTTGGGAAAGTTATAAAATGTCCTTTTCCTGATCTAAGGTTCTCGACTTTTAGTGGAGATGAATCTGTGCTGCACTTTATGTACATGCTCAGGGTGACCAGTGCTGTGGAGTTGTAGTAAGTAGTCAGTGAAATTGAGTTGTCAGTCGGTGGCTTGGCTTACTGACTCCACAGACCTGATACAAACTAGGCGAATATGGCCTTGGATGGCTAAACAATAATATTTTGTATCCAACCCTGTCCGAACCGTCCACAGCTGACAATCCTTACTAATGCAAGTCTGCACTAAGCCCCAGCAAATACAAGGCTTCAGTGTAACAGCGAGAAGACGCTGGGTGAAAACACGTCCCTACCACTCTACAAATATGTAACATGCTAACGACAAGTCATATTTGTGTCCCACAAAGACTTGAGCCCAGATCCTCTGGTGCACACAACACAGGATTTCCTGCCGTCACTCTTAGGGTATGTGTCCACGTTCAGGATTGCATCAGGATTTGGTCAGGATTTTTCATCAGTTTTTGTAAGCCAAAACCAGGAGTGGAACAATTAGAGGAAAAGTATAACAGAAACATATGCACCACTTCCAGGGCTGGCTCCAGGTTTTTGAGAGCCCCGGGGTTCATTCCATGTCAAGTGAACCAATGATTTTTACCACTGTATTTTTAATTCTTTTGAGATTTTGTTATTTGGTAATAGTGTGTCAGAGAATGCAAAATGTGAAGAAAAAAAAATTCTAGATATTTTTTTTTTTATTGATTTTCAAAGTTCGGAAAAAGTGCGAATTTCGGTGTTGCCTGCCTTTACATTTCTCCCCATAACTCAGGCTAGAAAAGAGATAGAGAAACAAAATAAACACCATTCTACTCAGAACTGTACAGGCTTTCACCAGATATGTCACAAGAGTATCTTTAATAATATTTTACCTATGTGAACGCAAGCGCAAAACTTTAAAACACATTTCCGAAAAAAACGTTTAATTTAAAAATTTCAAAAACTGCACATGTACCTGTTATGCTCCTAGCCACTTCTGTACCAAAACACAAGCTGGGATCATGATGGGATCTTATTTTAAAAAATAAAACTATTACAGTGTCAGTGCAAAAATCTTGATTTCAGGTCTGTTCAGCCTGTGGTGTAGAAGTGTGGGGTCTAGATTTACCAAATAATCCATGATTGTTAGATATTCCTGTATTATTTTATTATGTTAGAGCTTAGAAGCAGGAGAGGACAGAGGAGGAAGCTTTGTTAGGGCCCAACCTGAGATTGAACAGGGGTAGACAGTGACTGCAGAGCAGATGACAGGCCGGCAGCTCGGGCCTCCACAGACCGTATTCACACCAAATCTTACCACCCAGGCAACGCCTCAAATGGAGGGAGAAAAATATTCTTAACATCCAGTTCATGTATTGTACAAACCAGGACTACGAAGAGGAAAGATTGTGAAAACCTCGGTTACAGGAAGCAGAACCCATCACAGGGACTCAGCAATACCGGACTGTCATCCCATGTAGTGGAAATAAAGACAGTGACGTCCATGAGGTGGTAGAAGGCGGCACAAGATCGGCAATGGATGACACAACTGGCTATGTGACCTGTGAATATGATTGGCGCTGATGGCTACTGGACTCTCCAAAGATTGTGAAAATGAAGACGTAGAAGTGACTTTTCTGCACCTTCTGGTCCAGCGCCGTCCTTTGTGTATCCAAGAAAATCAGACATTGTAAAAGTGAACAAAAAACAGATATAACTCAGGTGGAGCCGAACACCATGACAGCCGCACATACTCTGACAGAAGGAAACGGCCATTGCTAGTTAGCGCTTATGGGCAAGATGACATTTCATCCTCCAGAAGGGACACATTGATGATAGAAGGCCAGTGTAAAAACCTACTATTAATTGTTTGATTAGTTCATATTTTATAGTACGAGGATTTAACTACTGAACTATTCTTCTTAAACACTTCATAAATGAAATGTTTAGTGATATAGTAGAAAAAAAATTGTTCCATGTATAAATAGGTGGTAAAAATATTGGCTCTTTTAATCTTGTTTTTAACATATAATTAGGATCAGACTGTATTTAGAAAATCAGACTTGAGGATGTGATTTTTCTTTTGGCTTGTTCAATGAATTCAGGTTGAAAATGCTGAGCAAGTTGTGTTATGATGATTAAGATGTATTTATTCTGGCACTTTGGTATTTGTTTTTTGCGTTTCTTTATTGTTACATATAAATGTTGAATGCAATAAGTTGTAATTTGAAAAGAAAAAGGGAAGAAACTCACACAAACATAAAATCAGATGATTCAAGGCTTAAAAAAAAATACAAATGTGATAGATCCCAAGTTGAGTCCCTGTACAAATATAAACAAGGACACAAGTAACACACATGCATGTTTTCACAATTTTAAAATATACGTTTTTTTCAGAATTGCGCATCAAAATGTTTAATGTGATTTCACCAAAACAAAATATAAAGAAACATAGTCTTGTGACATATCAAATGAAAGCTGGCACCGTTCTGAGAAAAATGATGCCTCTCCCACCTCTATATCTTAATCCTAGCCCGAGATATGATAAAAAATGTAAAGCCATACCAGGCCAAAATCTGCCCTTTTTTAACACTTTAAAAATCTGTAAAAAATTAACTGATGAAGAAAAAAATTCTAAACTTTTAATTTGTAATTAACTAAAGTTGTACTTCATAAAACCAAAAAATAAAAAAAATCTAAAGACGTCAGGTAAAAAAAAAATTAATATTTGGATCACTTGACATGGAATGACCCCCGGGCAAAAGAGTCTCAGTGGGCCCCCCCTTTAACACATACCACGATTCATGATCGCATATAACACGGCCCACGTAGCATATAACACGGCCCACGTAGCATATAACACGGCCCACGTAGCATATAACACGGCCCACGTAGCATATAACACGGCCCACGTAGCATATAACACGGCCCACGTAGCATATAACACGGCCCACGTAGCATATAACACGGCCCACGTAGCATATAACACGGCCCACGTAGCATATAACACGGCCCACGTAGCATATAACACGGCCCACGTAGCATATAACACGGCCCACGTAGCATATAACACGGCCCACGTAGCATATAACACGGCCCACGTAGCATATAACACGGCCCACGTAGCATATAACACGGCCCACGTAGCATATAACACGGCCCACGTAGCATATAACACGGCCCACGTAGCATATAACACGGCCCACGTAGCATATAACACGGCCCACGTAGCATATAACACGGCCCACGTAGCATATAACACGGCCCACGTAGCATATAACACGGCCCACGTAGCATATAACACGGCCCACGTAGCATATAACACGGCCCACGTAGCATATAACACGGCCCACGTAGCATATAACACGGCCCACGTAGCATATAACACGGCCCACGTAGCATATAACACGGCCCACGTAGCATATAACACGGCCCACGTAGCATATAACACGGCCCACGTAGCATATAACACGGCCCACGTAGCATATAACACGGCCCACGTAGCATATAACACGGCCCACGTAGCATATAACACGGCCCACGTAGCATATAACACGGCCCACGTAGCATATAACACGGCCCACGTAGCATATAACACGGCCCACGTAGCATATAACACGGCCCACGTAGTATATAACACGGCCCACGTAGTATATAACACGGCCCACGTAGTATATAACACGGCCCACGTAGTATATAACACGGCCCACGTAGTATATAACACGGCCCACGTAGTATATAACACAGCCATGTTGTATATAACACAGCCATGTAGTATATAGCACAGCCATGTAGTATATAGCACAGCCATGTAGCATATAACAGCCCACGTAGTATATAGCACATCCATGTAGTATATAGCACAGCCCACGTAGCATAACAGCCCACGTAGTATATAACATGGCCCACATAGTATATAGCACAGGGGCCCCATAGTGGCTGCGTGATGTGCCGCTAGCTGAGGGCCCCTGGGGGAGCGGGGGCCCTAGGCACTGGCAGCTGCCTGCCCCTAATGCCGGCCCTGAATGGGCCCCCCTGTCTCGCCAGGGCCCCGGCGCTTGCCCGGTTACGCCGGGTGCTGACGCCGGCCCTGACCACTTCTGCATTTATCACCCACTCCTGGTTTTGGCTTACAAATACTGATGAAAAATCCTGACCAAATCCTGATGCAATCCTGAACGTGGACACATACCCTTACCGTCTACTACTTCTGAGTGTCGGCCTCCAAGAGGAGTATACACCCAAAAATGATGCACGCCAGAGGGCACGTTGGCTCTGCAGCATTACAGTCTATGGCTACTTCTGAATAAGCATCCGAATCCCAGGATCAGACGCACGCCCTGACAGGACCCACAAATGTGGGAGGTAAGCACAATGTGGAAGCACCCTTACACATTCCCCCTATGGCTGAGAAGGATTTTACATCTGGCGAAGCTGCTATAATCCCAAATCTTGTTTCTTACTTCTGAGCTTTTGCTGCACTACATCCAGCCAGCAAGCAGGCAACCAATGCTCCATGTATTCCCTGTTATCCACAAATGAGCATGACACGACCCAATGGATATCTACCAGAAAGTTTATCTGACGCTAATGATTATTTTTTGTAGTTAAAAAGTCATTCATGCCACATAAGAGGTTTGCATCTCATGAAAGGAAGCCTGGAACAGGCCACGGCAGGGAGCGATCCGAAGCTATAACTCACAGCATTATCACCCAAGACGATGACCTTCAGAAGGATCCCATGCACAAAACACCAGTCTAAAATCCTTAGTGTGTGACGTGACCATCTTTAAGTCTATTTACTATTGAAACCAATAAACTTTATGCCTGGCCACTAGTCAAACCATCTCCTACCATTCATATAAATCGGTTCTCAGACACCTCTCACTTCTATAATGGTAGGCACTGTAGCTCCACGCATGGTGAAAGGCACATGCTAACGCAAGTACATCAGCACCTTCCAATAGAGACGAGGCATGGGACACCCCTTTACAGCTAAAAAAGAACAGACTCCAATTTGGAGCCTTTAGAAACAGAGCAATAACAGTATCATAGCCAGTACCATAAACAATGACGCTGCTTATTATACAAGGAAATGAACACTAGGTCTCAAGTTACGGCGCTAGCTCTGGTTTCTCAGATATATGAATGCTCGATGCTCCTTTCCTGCACAAGCTCAGATACATACCGCTAGACCTGAGCTCCTGACATCATCACACCGTAGGAATGCAATAGGAGATGCATTATTTCACTGGTCACTTAAGGCCCCGTCTCACTAAGCGATTTACCAACGATCACAACCAGCGATACGACCTGGCCGTGATCGTTGGTAAGTCGCTGTGTGGTCGCTGGGGAGCTGTCACACAGACCGCTCTCTCCAGCGACCAACGATCAGGGGAACGACTTCGGCATCGTTGAAACTGTCTTCAACGATGCCGAAGTCCCCCTGCAGCACCCGGGTAACCAGGGTAAACATCGGGTTACTAAGCGCAGGGCCGCGCTTAGTAACCCGATGTTTACCCTGGTTACCAAAAAAAACAAACAGTACATACTCGCCTTTCGGTGTCCAGGTCCCTTGCCGTCTGCTTCCTGCTCTGACTGAGATCCGGCCGTACAGTGAGAGCAGAGCGCAGCGGTGACGTCACCGCTGTGCTCTCACTTCTCACTGTACGGCCGGCAGTCAGTGAGAGCAGGAAGCAGACGGCAAGGGACCTGGACACCGAAAGGCGAGTATGTATTGTTTGTTTTTTTTTACATTTACGCTGGTAACCAGGGTAAACATCGGGTTACTAAGCGCGGCCCTGCGCTTAGTAACCCGATGTTTACCCTGGTTACCAGTGAAGACATCGCTGGATCGGTGTCACACACACCGATTCAGCGATGTCAGCGGGGCCTCAACGACCAAAAAAAGGTCCAGGCCATTCCGACACGACCAGCGATCTCACAGCAGGGGCCTGATCGCTGGTACGTGTCACACATAGCGAGATCGCTACTGAGGTCGCTGTTGCGTCACAAAACTTGTGACTCAGCAGCGATCTCGCTATGTGAGACGGGGCCTTTACAGGGCAGCTAAACAAGAAAGAAAAAAAACATTGCTTTGAAGAAGTTCCATTGTGTGAACAAGTACGTAATGCCCAGGATACAGATCTACTCCACTCCTCTGCAGCTCTACTTGTCATGCCCTGTATGTAATGCAAAATACAGGGGGCCCCATTACTTCAAGGAGAGCTGTTTGTCTAGGGGTGCACAAAGAAAATGGAAAAAAAATCCTGCAGATTGTGTTATAGGCAGAGGATTTGCTGCAGACTTGTGAATTAAAACCATATACTGTACTGGAAGGTGAGAACTTGCAGCACAGTCAATGATTTCTGTGCAAAAGTAAGTAAAATGTGTGAAACTGGTCTTATGTTCACTTTCGGATTTCCATCAGGGGGTAAATTTGGACTAACCTGGATCGATCATATGCTTTATATCGCAGTTCAGAGACAGATAAAACAATCTGTGGGTATAATTCATCCACTTGAATTTGCTTATATCAGGCTAGCCCTCGCCACCTGAGAAATGGCATTTCCATCTGCAGGGAAAACACTAACATTTTTTTGCTTTGTACAAGGGGTTAATGTGAAAAGGACGAGATATTTAGCCACAGTCACAGCCCGTCCCCTCCTTTACAGCTTTGTAAACTTGATCCTGGCTGATTCTGCATCTCCAGTGTTTACACAATGTACAGAACAGACCTAAATATTTATAAGAACATCCTGTCCTTCTTCTATAGGCCCCACATGGAATAAGACAGCAGAGGTCCTAGCACATGGCAGCTCCCTCCTGACCTGCAAGAGCTTGTGCTAACAGAACGCCAGCGCTCTTTGTATGGTCAGTCAATGTGCACGCCGTATGCCAGCCTTTATCTAGAAAATGTCACATATCCAATTAAGACGGCCTCGCTCACGATGGTGAGCAGGGCACGCTGGGGTATCATGCCAGCTACATTCCTGGAATTAGAGCCATATGTCAGGCACGGAGAGAAGCCATGCCCAACAGCGGGTAAACACCCTGGTTAGTATTATAATAAGTCTTTGCACTTGGCCTACAGTATACGTCAGGAGATTTTCCCAATGTATACTGTTATGTTGCATAGGCCCAAATCTCCAGATGGAGGTCAAAACGGTTTTGTGGACTCTGTATAAAGCCTGTTTAACTGTATAGGAAAGTGGAGCAGACTGGGTTAGAGCAAAGGAGCATATACGCGTGGCATGTTTCTTTACAGTGGGTATTCCTCGCCATACATCCTGACAGCGGCAACTGCTGGGCCCAAACCAGAGTATGCACCCGACAATAACCACAAGGGTAATGTGCACCCAGCCTCACTGACTAAGGATGGACATGTGGTGAACGGGATAATGCATAAATGGTTAAGGCTGCAGACGCACATTCCACTCCATCTGCGGGAATTATGAGCATGGACACAAGCAAATCATATAATTACCGATTACCATATGCCACTATGCTGCCAAGCCCTTTAATTATTAACATGCCAACAGGCTGGGAGACTGCGGTTACATATCACAAAGAGGTGATGAGCAGAGGACATGAGGCCCACAACAAATTACAGTGTCACCCTCAGTGTCACCCTCCTGGATAACAATATATTACTGACCACCTATTATCCGATCTGGTAATGGTACACAGCGCTGACCAGGAAATATGATGCCACTGACAAGCGCAAAAAAAAAAAAAAAGTTTGACAAGTCAGGGCTTGGCTAATCCAGAGATGAAGGGCGCCCAATTAGTATTCTAACTTATAAGAGATAAACAGCAGGAAACTTATTTTGTCAGAGAGAGCTACACATATGCAGATAACACCCTGTCCTATGTAATGTGTATGAGCACAGCCGATGTGTCCAAATCCTGAAGCCCTGGAAAATTAACGGATAATGCTGAGGGAAGCCATTGCCGGCCGTGTATTTCCTGTATGGGTAATGTAGCATCACACTGCATCCACGACCATGCCAAGCAGCATTACATTGGGGCTGGTAGCGGGCTTCCTTCACCTCACTAATAAGATTAGCAATATAATCTGTCTAATCCCGTGTGGAGATGTTCAGTTGCAATCTCACCCCAACCGATACCTAACCCAGCATCCATCAGTACCCAAAGAGCTACTATATGGTCACAATACAAGACCCTAACGAGAGAACGGACACTATATCAAAGTCCCTCCGGCTAAACTGCACACCGGCCACTCCACAGATGAAAAGACTATGGCCACCAAACATCTCAGGGAAGAATAAAGCTTTACTCCACACCTACAGACGCTAGGTGGATAGAGCAATTAGGAGATTTGTATTTAAGTCAAATAGTGGTTACCTATCCAAGTTGTTTTTTTTTTAGGACAGTGAAACAGGAATACATCCACACATTTTTATGTACCAGCACTTCAATTACCGGAGATCGACATGTTACGATAGGAGCCCCTGCAAATCCCAGGACATCCAGTGCTAGGACAATGCAGAACATTGTCATGCTGTGGCATGCAACAGCACAGGATCGCCAGTTCCCAGGCAATAGTAGCGGATCCACGATCTGTACAACACATGATATGGGCATCCACAGGTTTCACATCCTGTATCAGCCTCACTGTAGAGACGTCACATTACAGGTGGGGGGTGATTTTATGTATTATTATTATAGCGCCATTTATTCCATGGCGCTTTACATGTGAGGAGGGGTATACCAATCCTCCCTTCTAAACTAACAATCACAGGCAGAGTAGTGACTGGTGTCATACAGATCAGTCCTGTCACATTATATAAACCATAAGGCCGCAGCGGCCATTTAATTGCAGTAAGACCTCCATTCATGTAGCCTGGCATCAGTCGTCAAAGCTACCACCTGTAGCATCCTCACAATGCCATCTATGGCCGTGTGCCTATGCGCCAAGACAATGACAGTCTCTCACCGTACAGGAGGGTTGTTCCCATTACTAGGAAGAGATCCCTCTAGGAATCATTGTGACAGTTCAACATATACATATGTAATTTTAAAGGGAGACTCAACTTACAAATATATAAACTCTCCCCCCTCCTGTACGATAAACAATGGACGATTTCATTTTGTTACAAAGTTCCCAGATACTATACAACCCCAAAAATCATACGGCAGTGGCCGATCTCCAGCCACATTAAAGAACCATCTGTCCGATCCTTACATCCTCTGGCGCCATCAGTCTGGGACCCCCTACATGCTGGAGAGCGAGCAGACACGGACACCATCAGTGTGGGACCCCCATACATGCTAGAGAGCCAGCAGACACAGGCACCATCAGTCTGGGACCCCCATACATGCTGGAGAGCGAGCAGACACGGGCACCATCAGTCTGGGACCCCCATACATGCTAGAGAGCCAGCAGACACAGGCACCATCAGTCTGGGACCCCCATACATGCTGGAGAGCCAGCAGACACGGACACCATCAGTCTGGGAAGTTTGGGAACCCCATACATGCTAGAGAGCCAGCAGACATGGGCGCCATCAGTCTGGGACCCCCATACATGCTAGAGAGCCAACAGACACGGGCGCCATCAGTCTGGGACCCCCATACATGCTAGAGAGCCAGCAGACACAAACGCCATCAGTCTGGGACCCCCATACATGCTAGAGAGCGAGCAGACACGACCACCATCAGTCTGGGACACCCATACATGCTAGAGAGCCAGCAGAAACGGACACCATCAGTCTGGGACCCCCATACATGCTAGAGAGCAAGCAGACACGGACACCATCAGTCTGGGACCCCCATACATGCTGGAGAGCCAGCAGACAGACACCATCAGTCTGGGACCCCCATACATGCTGGAGAGCCAGCAGACACCATCAGTCTGGGACCCCCATACATGCTGGAGAGCCAGCAGACACCATCAGTCTGGGACCCCCATACATGCTGGAGAGCCAGCAGACACCATCAGTCTGGGACCCCCATACATGCTGGAGAGCCAGCAGACACGGACACCATCAGTCTGGGAAGTTTGGGAACCCCATACATGCTAGAGAGCCAGCAGACACGGGCGCCATCAGTCTGGGACCCCCATACATGCTAGAGAGCCAGCAGACACGACCGCCATCAGTCTGGGACCCCCATACATGCTAGAGAGCCAGCAGACACGACCGCCATCAGTCTGGGACCCCCATACATGCTAGAGAGCCAGCAGACACGACCACCATCAGTCTGGGACCCCCATACACGCTGGAGAGCCAGCAGACAGACACCATCAGTCTGGGACCCCCATACATGCTAGAGAGCCAGCAGACACGGACACCATCGGTCTGGCACCCCCATACACGCTGGAGAGCCAGCAGACATGGACACCATCAGTCTGGGACCCCCATACATGCTAGAGAGCCAGCAGACACGGACACCATCGGTCTGGGACCCCCATACACGCTGGAGAGCCAGCAGACATGGACACCATCAGTCTGGGACCCCCATACATGCTAGAGCCAGCAGACATGGACACCATCAGTCTGGGACCCCCACACATGCTAGAGAGCCAGCAGACACGGACACCATCAGTCTGGGACACCCATACATGCTGGAGAGCCAGCAGACACGGACACCATCAGTCTGGGAAGTTTGGGAACCCCATACATGCTAGAGAGCCAGCAGACACGGGCGCCATCAGTCTGGGACCCCCATACATGCTAGAGAGCCAGCAGACACGGACACCATCAGTCTGGGACCCCCATACATGCTGGAGAGCCAGCAGACACGGACACCATCAGTCTGGGACCCCCATACATGCTGGAGAGCCAGCAGACACGGACACCATCAGTCTGGGACCCCCATACATGCTGGAGATCCAGCAGACACGGGCAAGACAGGACATTTATCATCGGTAATGGTTCTAGGTCCTTTCTTGTGACCCCTAGTGTTCAGTCCCCCTGCAGCGCCCTCCACAGGAGACAGCGCTCACTGCACCAAACAAGGATGGCTCCTGTCAGGTTTAAAGGGATCCTGTGAACAGTGAAAAATACCATTATAAATGCTTGTAACTGCAGAAAGACATCCCCTTTAAGAGTGACATCTGATTGCTTGGGGTGCATGGGGCCCAAGGACATAAGATTGGGAGGTGAGGGGACAGCTTTAAAGGAGAAATAGACGCAAACGCCTATAAATTAGGGCTGCACGTCCCCTTTAAGAGAGCAGTGAGGATGAGTGACAGCGGTGAGGTGCCGCAGCAGCCGCGGTCGGGCATAGGTGCTCGGGCTCTTACGTTCGAAGTCGGAGTCGTCGTCTTCCTCGTCGTCGTCCCCGTTGGACTCGGTCTGCATCGGCTCTCCGTCAAAGTTGACCCCGCGGCCGTGAGGCCGTTGCTCGGCGGCCCCGGCGCCATCCTGCAGCCGCTTCTCCTGGAGCCGCGTGAAGTAGCACACGGCGAAATCGACCAGATCGTGAGGCCGTTGTCGCAGAACCTCCACCGTGTAACCCTGCAGCAACTCCGTCAGGCCGGGCGGGATCTCGATGCTCATCGTCCCCCGGGGGGCTGCTCCGTCACCGGCTCCGTACAGACGCGCACCGCACCCTCCCTTCTTCCAGCGGAGAACCCCCCTCCCTCCCTGCCCCCGTCACACACGCACACACAGCGGCCGCTGTGGGGGCTGACGGCAGCGGCTCCGGTATTCACCTCACACACACAGCCGAGACGCACCGGCGCACTAATCCTGCTAAACCCAGGAGGTGGAGCGGCTCCGGGTGTGCGCGCAGCAAGAGGGCGGGAAAAAGAGGGCTGACCTATTGGAGGAGAGGGAGGGACGTAGCACTGACGTCATGA
Source organism: Ranitomeya variabilis (assembly GCF_051348905.1). Lineage (NCBI taxonomy): Eukaryota > Metazoa > Chordata > Amphibia > Anura > Dendrobatidae > Ranitomeya > Ranitomeya variabilis. The sequence goes on from NC_135239.1 coordinate 206,038,325, forward strand.
GCATTTCTTCCGCAGGGACTCATTTTTTTTCTTGGGCATGGCACGTCTGGGTGGATTTGCATGAAAAGATACCGCCTTCTCCACTTGACCCAATCATAATGGGCCACTGGCGAATAACCACGCCTTTTTGACGTCATCATTACTAGCGTTTAGCCTTGAGGGATGTTGTGTTGTCATTGTCAGTGCGGGCTGTGATGTGGGCAGAGGAGGTTCTAGGTAGTGGCGGGGCGTGAGGGGAGCGAGCAGCAGTGTTATATGGCGGTGTAGTTACTGTCACACATCAGGTTTTTGCCATCAGGCACAGTCCGGCGAATTTTGAAAAAAACAGATCCATTTTTTTTTCACATAGACTTTTAGCGCCAGGTGGCCTAACCTATCCGGCGAAAAACGGGTTCTCTCCTCCCTCTCTCTCCGGACCAGTTAGTGCCCGGAAATCAGCTAGTAGGATCCAGCAAAAAAAAACAATCCGTTGCACCAGTTTTTCACAATTTGCAACGGGTCCGTTTTTTTCAAAAGTCGCCGGATTCAGCCTGATGGCGAAAACCAACCTTAGACGGAGACAGAGTTAGGGCCTGGTTATAAGGGCCGATGTCCCCGATATACGGCAGGTCTTGTGGGGTGTCCCCGGTATATGGCAGGTCTTGTGTCGTGTCCCCGGTATATGGCAGGTCTTGTGGGGTGTCCCCGGTATATGGCAGGCCTTCTGGGGTGTCCCCGGTATATGGCAGGTCTTGTGGGGTGTCCCCAGTATATGGCAGGTCTTGTGGGGTGTCCCCGGTATATGGCAGGTCTTGTGTTGTGTCCTTGGTATAAGGCAGGTCTTGTGGGGTGTCCTCGGTATATGGCAGGTCTTGTGGGGTGTCCTCGGTATATGGCAGGTCTTGTGGGGTGTCCCCGGTATATGGCAGGTCTTGTGTTGTGTCCTTGGTATAAGGCAGGTCTTGTGGGGTGTCTTCGGTAAATGGCAGGTCTTGTAGGGTGTCCCCGGTATATGGCAGGTCTTGTGTTGTGTCCTTGGTATAAGGCAGGTCTTGTGGGGTGTCCCCGGTATATGGCAGGTCTTGTGGGGTGTCCCCGGTATATGGCAGGCCTTGTGGGGTGTCCCCGGTATATGGCAGGTCTTGTGTTGTGTCCTTGGTATATGGCAGGTCTTGTGTTGTGTCCTTGGTATAAGGCAGGTCTTGTGGGGTGTCTTCGGTAAATGGCAGGCCTTGTGGGGTGTCCCCGGTATATGGCAGGTCTTGTGGGGTGTCCCCGGTATATGGCAGGTCTTGTGTTGTGTCCCCGGTATAAGGCAGGTCTTGTGGGGTGTCCCCGGTATATGGCAGGCCTTGTGAGGTGTCCCCGGTATATGGCAGGTCTTGTGTTGTGTCCCCGGTGTATGGCAGGTCTTGTCTTGTGTCCCTGGTATATGGCAGGTCTTGTGTTGTGTCCCCGGTATACGGCAGGTCTTGTGTTGTGTCCCCGGTATATGGCAGGTCTTGTGGGGTGTTCCCGGTATACGGCAGGTCTTGTGTTGTGTCCCCGGTATATGGCAGGTCTTGTGGGGTGTCCCCGGTATATGGCAGGTCTTGGGTGTCCCTGGTATATGGCAGGTCTTGTGGGGTGTCCCCGGTATAAGGCAGGTCTTGTGGGGTGTCCCCGGTATATGGCAGGTCTTGTGGGGTGTCCCCGGTATATGGCAGGTCTTGTGGGGTGTCCCCAGTATATGGCAGGTCTTGTGGGGTGTCCCCGGTATATGGCAGGTCTTGTGGGGTGTCCCCGGTATATGGCAGGTCTTGTGTTGTGTCCTTGGTATAAGGCAGGTCTTGTGGGGTGTCCCCGGTATATGGCAGTTCTTGTGGGGTGTCCCCGGTATATGGCAGGCCTTGTGGGGTGTCCCCGGTATATGGCAGGTCTTGTGGGGTGTCCCCGGTATAAGGCAGGTCTTGTGGGGTGTCCCCGGTATATGGCAGGTCTTGTGGGGTGTCCCCGGTATAAGGCAGGTCTTGTGGGGTGTCCTCGGTATACGGCAGGTCTTGTGGGGTGTCCCCGGTATATGGCAGGTCTTGTGTTGTGTCCTTGGTATAAGGCAGGTCTTGTGGGGTGTCCCCGGTATAAGGCAGGTCTTGTGGGGTGTCCCCGGTATATGGCAGGTCTTGTGTTGTGTCCTTGGTATAAGGCAGGTCTTGTGGGGTGTCCCCGGTATAAGGCAGGTCTTGTGGGGTGTCCCCGGTATATGGCAGGCCTTGTGGGGTGTCCCCGGTATATGGCAGGTCTTGTGTTGTGTCCCCGGTATATGGCAGGTCTTGTGGGGTGTCCTCGGTATATGGCAGGTCTTGTGGGGTGTCCTCGGCATACGGCAGGTCTTGTGGGGTGTCCCCGGTATATGGCAGGTCTTGTGGGGTGTCACCGGTATATGGCAGGTCTTGTGTTGTGTCCTTGGTATAAGGCAGGTCTTGTGGGGTGTCCCCGGTATAAGGCAGGTCTTGTGGGGTGTCCTCAGTATACGGCAGGTCTTGTGGGGTGTCCCCGGTATATGGCAGGTCTTGTGGGGTGTCCCCGGTATATGGCAGGTCTTGTGTTGTGTCCTTGGTATAAGGCAGGTCTTGTGGGGTGTCCCCGGTATAAGGCAGGTCTTGTGGGGTGTCCTCGGTATATGGCAGGTCTTGTGTCGTGTCCCCGGTATATGGCAGGTCTTGTGGGGTGTCCTCGGTATATGGCAGTTCTTGTGGGGTGTCCTCAGTATACGGCAGGTCTTGTGGGGTGTCCCCGGTATATGGCAGGTCTTGTGGGGTGTCCCCGGTATATGGCAGGTCTTGTGTCCTTGGTATAAGGCAGGTCTTGTGGGGTGTCCTCGGTATATGGCAGGTCTTGTGGGGTGTCCTCGGTATATGGCAGGTCTTGTGGGGTGTCCCCAGTATATGGCAGGTCTTGTGTTGTGTCCTTGGTATAAGGCAGGTCTTGTGGGGTGTCTTCGGTAAATGGCAGGTCTTGTAGGGTGTCCCCGGTATATGGCAGGTCTTGTGTTGTGTCCTTGGTATAAGGCAGGTCTTGTGGGGTGTCCTCGGTATATGGCAGGTCTTGTGGGGTGTCTCCGGTATAAGGCAGGTCTTGTGGGGTGTCCCCGGTATAAGGCAGGTCTTGTGGGGTGTCACCGGTATATGGCAAGTCTTGTGCAGTGTCCCCGGTATACGGCAGGTCTTGTGGGGTGTCCCTGGTATATGGCAGGTCTTGTGGGGTGTCCTCGGTATATGGCAGGTCTTGTGGGGTGTCCCCGGTATATGGCAGGTCTTGTGGGGTGTCCCCGGTATACGGCAGGTCTTGTAGGGTGTCCCTGGTATATGGCAGGTCTTGTGGGGTGTCCTCGGTATATGGCAGGTCTTGTGGGGTGTCCCCGGTATAAGGCAGGTCTTGTGGGGTGTCCTCAGTATTCGACAGGTCTTGTGGGGTGTCCCCGGTATATGGCAGGTCTTGTGGGGTGTCCCCGGTATATGGCAGGTCTTGTGGGGTGTCCCCGGTATATGGCAGGTCTTGTGGGGTGTCCCCGGTATACGGCAGGTCTTGTGGGGTGTCCCTGGTATATGGCAGGTCTTGTGGGGTGTCCTCGGTATATGGCAGGTCTTGTGGGATGTTCACGGTATACGTCAGTTCTTGTGGGGTGTCCTCGGTATATGGCAGGTCTTGTGGGGTGTTCACGGTAGACGTCAGTTCTTGTGGGGTGTCCTCGGTATGTGGCAGGTCTTGTGGAGTGTCTACAGTATACGACAGGTCTTGTGCGATGTCCCGGTACGTGGCGGGTCTTGTGGGGTGTTCCTGGTTTATGGAGGGTCTTGTGGGGTGTCCTCAGTATAAGGCAGGCCTTGTGGGGTGTCTCCGGTATAAGGCAGGTCTTGTGGGGTGTCCTTGGTATATGGCAGGTCTTGTGGGGTGTCACCAATGTATGGCAGGTTTTGGACTTTCCCGAAGTATCGTGGGTCTTGAGGGGCGTTCCCTGTGTACGGTGGGTCTCGAGGGGCTCTCCCAGTATACAGTGGGGTGTCTCTTCTGTATGGCGGGTCTAGTGGTGCGTTACCAATATATGTTGTTTCTTGTGGGGCATTTCTGCTGTATGGCGGATCTGGTGGGGCATTCCTCTGTGCAATGGTGATGCCAGAACTAGTGCTAGGGTCTTGGTTGACCAGGTCTGGTTGTTGGGAGTAAACATGCAGAGCATTGCAGCACACTGTGGATCCGCAGACTTGTCAGAGCGCCTGTGCTGACCCCTGTCCACCGCTGAACGTGCCTACAATGGGCACATAATCATCAGACCTACTGTAGACTATGGACTAATAGAGGAGGGCACCTGGTCTGATGAGCCACGTTCTCTATCCTGAAGACGGCCGGGTGCGTCACATATTTAAGGAAGAAATGGCGCCAGAATGAATGGCACCTTGGGAGACAGACAAGCTGGCAGAGGCCGTGTGATGTGTCCTGGTATCGTGGATGTGACACGGACCACCGATCTGATATTGTACAGTGCCCCCTCATCTCATGCAGTGCCTGCTCCTCTCTACTGCAAATTGTCCCTCTTATCCTCCCAGTCAGACATCGGGTATATAAATTGCTATATTCATAGATAACTTTTTTTTTTGGCGCGCCACTCACCCACCTTGTGTGAACCCTGTCTAATGCATTTTTTACAAGCAATCCTGCTGGAGCAGTAGATACCGATCTCATAAAACTCACATCAAGTCTCAAACCAGCAGTCTGCGGGGAGAAGTATTCCCATCTACTCCAATATTGTGCACTAGGTAGTGGGAAAGCGGCAGCTGCTTACCATAAGCAATTATCAGGTTGAGAGTGAATGCAAATTGCCCATTATCCTGAGCGTTATCCACGATGTGACATCACACAGAAATAAAATGTCCATCACGCGGTGAGCAGAGCTGAAGTGGCAGCTGTTTATTTCAGAAAAGCAGCAACATTTTAGTCATAATCCCAATTATTGATGCGATAGGTCTGAAAATCATACAAAAAACTTCCAAGACCACATCGCCCAGCAGAACACACAGAATGGCAAAATGATTGCTGGAGGGCAGTTGCTGAGCGCCCAGATTATAAAGGTCTGAGAAATAATATAGTCAGATTGTGCTGCTTTCTAGTAAGTGTAAATATCACCCCAGAGCTGGATTCAAAGCTGCAGTGTTCAATACTGCTGTACAATGTTCTCTATATTGCTGCCTCTTCTGCTATATAGAGGCAGGAATTCCTCATGTCTGTGTGTTCTGTGTATGGGAGACATCATAGCAGGTAGTTATTTTTGCTGCTGCTTTCTAGCAAGTGTTTATCTCACCCTGGTGCTGGATTAACAGCTACACTGCTCAGTACTGCTGTAGAATGTCCTCCATGCTGCTGCTTATGAACATCTACTATATAGAGATAGGAGAGTAGGAATCCCTCATGTCTGTGTGGTGTGTAATGGAGACATCATAGCTGGTAGTCTGCACCCACCAGCTCAGAGTCAATAATATGGATGGTCTTTTTACCAAAGTTTCCATTAATAGGGTCTTCGTAATGGCCAGAAATGGTGTTTTTCCTCATGCACAAAGATTGATTTCTCTCAGTGGGAGAAACAAAGTAATAATCTTATCGTTATGGACGGTAAAAAAATGTGGTATTATTATAAGCAATGGATAAGACTACTTAGGTCTCTTCATTGGGCAAGATATAAGAAAGTATCTGAAGAAACACACACACACATATATATCAAATACATACATCAAATACATACAACAAACACAATATATATAACAAAGGCAGAGGAACAAGAGATGTGATTGCTTACATTAGATGGAAAAGACCAAATACAACAAGGAGATCTATTTTTGCTTAATCGACAACAGCAAAGCCTTCGATTGTGTTCATCACCAGAAACTTTGGAATACCATGAAGGATATGGGAGTGCTGAACCATCTGATCAGCCTCATAAGGAACCTTTACATCAACCAAGAAGCAACAGTTCGAGTTCAAAGTAGACCAAGGCGTCAGACAAGGATGCATCGTGTCACCCTTTCTCTTCAATGTATATGCAGAAACTATTTTCAGGAAGGCTGGACTTGCCGTAAAAGAAGGAATCAAAATTACTAGACAAATTATTAACAATCTTAAATACGCAGAAGATACAACATTAATAGCAACAAGTGTAGATGGAATGAAGGACTTATTACAGAGTGTCAAGATGGAAAGCTTGAGCATGGTCCTCCTACTCAATGCAAGGAAGACAAAGATATTGACTACTGCCAGGTACGACCGGGACACATTTAACATTGACAGCGATGACCTGGAAGTTGTAAAGGGCTTCAGCCTACTCAGAAAGATTATATCATGGGTTGCAGTGACAACACCAGAGGTCAATAGGAGAATAGTTATGGGCAAATCAACAATGGAGTCACTGGACAGGATCTTCAAATCGAGGAACATTTCACTGGTGATGAAGACACGGCTCGTACGTAGTCTGGTCTTTTCTGTAGTAACATATGGATGCGAAACCTGGACGATAAAGGAACAAGACAGAAGAAGAGTTGACACCTTCGAAATGTGTTGCTGGAGAAGGATATTATCAATACCTTGGATGGAAAGAAGAACAAACAAAACAATTTTGGAATAAATCAAGGCAGACATATAACTTGGAGCAAGGATCACCAAGCTATGACTTGCCTACTTTGGACACATATGAAGAGAGCAATCACTGGAGAAAGACATCATGGAAGAGTAGAAGGAACAAGGTGAAGGGATAAGACAAGCAACCTGATGGCTTGATAGTATTAAAATAATGGTGGAGAAGACCCTGTTGCAAAAGATCGATTTTCCTACAGAGTGTTCATCCATTACGTCGCCATGGCTCGAGACTGACCCGAAGGCCATTAAATAATAATAATTCATCTTTGTCTACTTTGCTTGTTAAAATTTGAATATTTTGTACATAATTTGAATGTTACAAATGTATAAAACTTAATATTATAAAAAAAGAACAAAAAAAAAAAATCAGATTCAGGTCAGATTATTAAGATGTCATCGATGTAACCAAAATAGGCCAAGGGTTTGGTGGAGCAGGATGCTAAAGTTGGCATATTGGGGTGCCATTTTGCTGCTCATAGCAGTTCCAGTGCATTTTAGATATAGCTCCTCACCGAAAGAGAAAAAGTTATGCATGAGGATAAATCTGGTGAGTCCTAATACAGATCCAGAAAGGATCCCATTGGCTTCAAGAAACATTTGGCAGGTGGTTAGTCCACCTTCATGTGGGATGTTAGAATATAGAGTTTCCACATGATGGCTTAGATGGCACCTTTTGGCGTGACCTATTGTACAGTCCTTGGTGTCCTGTATATTGGCTCCTTGTGTTGCTTGGTTTATGAATCTTTGGAAGCAGATATAAAACTTCTATCTTATGATATCATTCTTGGGTATAAAGTCCAAAAAGATTGTGGAATCTGTACGCAGGTCTTTGATGACCCTTTTCAACTGCCCCATATATTTTGGAGTTGGGTCATCACCCAGTTTGGTGTAGGACTATGTCTGGCAGTTGTCTGGGTGCTTCTTTAATGTAGTCTGTTGTACACGCAGTGACGGCTTCGCTTTACAAAGGACAGTCAGGGAAGCAGCGCTACGTTCTGCCGCTGCAGTCTGGAAGATGTACACCGAGATTTGGGTGAGTAGATGAAGGGTTTATGTTTGAGCATTTACGTATCACTTCATGGTGCTTTACATCCAGCCCCGCTCACGCCCGGTTCACTGTGTTCTCTGATTATACTTTTTAGGCTTCATCATTTTTTTTTTATTTCACGACTTGGAATGAGATGATTTTAATAAATGGGAGAGCGGAAAAGTCAGGAGTGGACTAGGAATGTATCAGTGCACAGTGTAGTAAGAGCAGGACGTGGCACATATCTGGGCAGCCATCGCTTGCTGTCTTATCTATTGTAACACAACGTGTGTGTTTCTGCAAGAAGACAATTGTGGCAAGCTACTATGCATGTCATTATAGGGAGGCATTGACTCATGGAGGCACCATACGGCAGCACAATTTAGGGTCTATGCACATAGCAATGTCATGCATCGATCCGCAGGACATTATACCTACATTTGGAGTAAGACCAAATATCAAAAGGAGAACGTATATATTCTATAGGGATACAGCCCTGGTCAAACCACAACCACCATATATCCCCATTCAAACTATTTTTTGTCACCAACCCATCTACATCTATACAATCTAGACAAACTTTGTGTAGTCACATTCTATTCATCCGCCCCATACGTTTCCTTCTTGCTTATCTAATAACTTCTTGTGCTGTTCCTCTATTATTCGCCCTGAACATTAATAAATTGACAACTGGGTGTTGTCATTCCTCTAGTTAATGAGGTATACTATGAGTTCAGCTTCATACATCCAACATTCACTGTCGGAGTACGGACCGGCTCTGGGTCTCCTGACTTGTGGCCGCTCCCTACTTACATCTTGAATGTTGGACGTGTGAATCCAGCTCCAATGACAAGGGGGAATGGTAACGCCCAGTTGTCAATATATGTTATACCTTTCCAGGAGAAATAATGGGAACAGCACAACAAAGGGATCTAATTGAATTGCTAAGGAAATACTAATATTTGCAAATGCCGGGAGAGTGTAATGATCCAAGATCGACCATCGCTGAAAATCATTGAGGAGGGCGGAAGTGGCTAATATTTGGCTTTTTATCATAATTTGGGTGGAGATCTCCTCTAATTAGAGGTGTCGCGCTGAACATCATTCCTTGTAATTCTCTGTAGACCGTGCTAGGACATAACAGGATCTCGTTGTTTCTGATAAAAGACCGGCAAGCTCTCCGCACAGGAAACAGCTAATGACTATCAGCGCGCCGCTGGGAATAGGCTCTCTAGGATAAATGACATTTTCTGAGCTGATCAGGAAGCCTGCATCAGCCTCGGCCCTCGTCGTGATCAGCTCCCACATCGGCCCCGACGATTTCATCATACAGTAATAATAACAACGAACAAGGCGAAATTATAGCCCAGCCTCGGCTGAGTAAGGAGGATTGCAACATGGAAAACTTTACAGCAAGAAGAGTCGTGAAGGAGCTGAACTATCCACTATTCTGGGTTATCAGATATTCTGAACTGTTAAATATTGTCAGAAAAGTATCAAAAGTAATATAAAAAGAATCAGTTTTTCCCTCCAATGCAAAGTGATATACTGCAATGCAATGGAACTTGCTATCACTTTCTCATTACAGGGATATGAGCGATGTGGCTCCCCTGCACAGCCAGCAGGCAGACCTAATCCATAATGTATGATAATTAGCAGCTTAATACCTAATTATTAATATGTTAATGAGCTGGGCATCTAGATAATTAGCAGCTTAATACCTAATTAATATGTTAATGAGCTGGGCATCTAGGGGGCATTAAATGCAGCGGCTTAACTAGAGTCCATGGACCCCTGCCCCAGCATGCTGGTCAGATTTATGGGCCCTTGTAGTGTTTCACATCTTGGTATATATTTCCTCCATCATGGGCCCCTTCTTTGTCTATATGCTCCCCATCATGGTATACAGTATATGTCCTCCATCATGGACCCCTTCCTGGAACATACACCCCCCATTCTATGCCCTTTCCTTATATATACGCCCCTCATCCTGGGCCCTTTCCTGGTATATATGTCCCCATTTTGTGCCCATCCTGGTATATATCTCCCCCATCCTGGGCGCCTTCCTGATATATATGTCTCCCAATCCTGGGTCCTTTCCTGGTATATATATCCTCCATCCCAGGCCCCTTCCTGGTAAATGTATTCCCAATCCTGATATACATGTCCCTCCATCCTGGGTCCTTTCCTGGTATATACGTCCCTATCCTGGTATATATGTCCCCATTCTGGGTCCTTTCCTAGTATATAGATCCCTCATCCTTAACCCCTTCCTGGTATATATCCCTGTTCTGCTGCTGTTCTCCAATGCATAAAAAGATAAAATAAACATTTTACTCACCTTCCCCGCTCCCACGACGTGTGGCATTTTCTTCTGGACCCGGCGAGCCTCTGCACCTCAATACATTTCAGCTGAATTTGCGTTGGACACACATCCATCTGCAATGGGCTGGTGCCAGCATCAGCAGGGCTCCTTCCCCCGCGGGGCCGCAATTATTGCACCCGATTAAACCCCTGATTAAAGGCATTCTCCAGGGCTTCTCACATCAGCATTGAGAGGTGAGAGACGCTGATGATGGGGTATTCGAAGTCTACATGTCATATTTTAATTCACTGGCCAATTGCATAATATCTGCCTGGCATGAGCAAGAATTGAATGACGGATGTCAGGTCAGCTGCGCCTCCGGATGCACGAGTGATAGGGGCTGATGCTCCCCTTTAGGCTATGTGCCCACGTTCAGGATTGTTAGCATTTTTTAGCGTTTTTCTGCTGCAAAAACGCTAAAAAAAAACGCTTACTTTAAGCATCCCATTATTTTAATGCATTCCGCAATGATTGTGCCCATGCTGCGTTTTTTTCTGCCAAAAAAACGCAGCATGTTCATTTATTTTGCCGAAATTCTGCGGATTTGCCACTATATTATTGTGTTAGGACGCCCTGGAAAAAAAAACATGAAAAATCCGCAAAAAAAAAAAAGCGAGAAAAACGCAAGAAGATTTCCTGCGAAAGGAGTCCGGATTTGTTCAGGAAAATTCTGCAAACAATCCTGAACGTGGGCACATGGCCTTAAGGTGCTACAGAAGATAGATTAAAACTAAAAGAAAAAACGAACTGAAAATTGCAAAAGGAGCAATAGATTCATTCATATTTAGAAGATGTCGCAGCTTTGTGTCTGCTTTTTGATCCTGTCGAATTCTTTCTATTGCATTTTTACCGTGACCTCTGCCTCTTCTTTGTTTTACCGTCTCTTGCACATTTCCAGTAAGTTTCACCTTCTGGACAACGGCCCGATGTATTTTTAGTAGCCGAGAGTTTATAGAATGAAATTAATCTGTTTGTTTAAAGGGATACGCAGAAAGAATCGAAGGCTTGATAAAATCATAAGGGCAAGGTGCCATTGTCATAACTCAAACTTAAAGGGGATGTCTCATCAAGCACAAATCCTACAGATCACAGCCGATCTAGTGATCTGGCTGTGATCTACTTCTAACAAGAGAAACCTCTGTCAGACAGACAATTCCCCTACAGCGGCCACTAGAGGACAAATCCAGTATTGCATGGCGGTCATTTAAATAAATGGTCAACCATGTAATGTACAGCTCAAATCTGACATTACTTTGGTTCATAAAAGGGGAACTAATCTGCAGGACTTACCTCTATATACCACAACAGGAGTTTCTTGTGGAGTAAATCTTTTAGGATGTGCCTAAAATAAAATTTCACTTAATTTTACGGTATCTGAATGCAGTTTTGAGTGGTAGCAATGTCCTTGTTTTACTTACCTTGGACTGATTTTTAACGTTTTTTGCTCTAGTCACATCCAAAGCAGCATTTAGAATTGCCAGAGAGCACTGCATTCTGGGAGATTGGATGGCAGGTGCCTTTTTTAGGGCTAATAGTGAAAGATGGTATAGTAGAGTACCCCTTTATTGCCATTCCAAAGCTGGGGTCCCTAAACGTGCTAGGGAAGAGTAGTCGCACCCCATCGGAGCCTCTCAGGAAATGCACATGCAGAAAATAAGAAAAAAACAGCGTTATTTAGGAAGAGGAATGGACGTGTGCTTCTTTCTCTTTGCCACGACATCACTGGGGATCTGCTTTCCTCCTGCCACTGCCACATTTAGGATTAAAATAAATGTTAGTTTCAGACCACCCCTTTAATTTTAAGAATTGCCAGGTCCTAGCTAGTTGGACGTTGGCTTCATTTCTTTGCACTATTGTCACCACTGCCTTTAATCACTGTACAATAGGAAGTTCTGCAATTTTCTCATATACCCTGTGTTTCATTTCCGCCCCTCCGATATCTGAACTTGCCATCAATTAATGGAAACCTGCCTCTTTAAAACCCAAAGGCTGAAACCCAGTCCGGAGCAGGGTGCATTACATGGGATCAGAGCTCCCTCATTGACAATCCTTACACTTGTGCCAGTCAGACATTACATGGGCAGGTCTCCATCTCCGGGTGTACTCGATGATATTTCCATTCACTGACAGCAAGCATGGATTTACAAAAATAGTGAAAACTGAAGCGCAAAGGGGGACTTTTATCAACATTTTTGTGAAATTTGCAACATTCGAGATGAAGTTATTTGTGCCAGTTTTTTTCGTGTTCTCATTTCAGCGCCGCCACTTTATGGTAAATTTGCAGCTAATTACATTTGCACAACTTTTTAATCAACATTTTACACTTTCGAATGTTAGAAAAGAGCGAGAGACCGATGTGTGAAATGTCGGGCTGCAATGTAGAATTTGTTTTGTACATTTTGCAAATTTTCATGCATTTGAAAAATGGTCACAATGGAAGTGTATTCAATCCAGGCCTCTTTAAGAACACTACGAATCCTGTAGACTACGCACATTTTCTGCAATTATTAACATGTTGCCCTTCACACCAAAAGGCCCCCTTTTCTTGGCATTTTTAAGATTTGGCAAACATACTAAAACTGCAGCAAAATAAACATGAAATAATAAAATGTTGCATCTTGCATCAACATTTTGGTGCAACTACAATAACAAATGTTTCCAAAAGGGTGTTAAAAGTTGCAAAATTTGGCAACTGTAGCAGGTGGAGAACTTTCTTCAACCCCCATTCACGTGGGAACATACCTTTAAAGGGACAAATGTCTGCATGCCTGAATTGGGGCATGATGGGAAGGAATTGCGCGGCTGTATGGCTTTTCGCTATCCGTTCCCCACACTTTGTAACTAAACTGGAATTATCAGCGCCCAGTAATGTTTACTGGCGAGACCTCGGAACCGCAAACCACAGAAGTCTCTCTGTACCTTCCAGATAAGAGCTTGCATCAATAACCACGTTAATTAGAGAGTGGATACTGCCCGGCAACATTTACAGAAACATCCTCTGTTTTCACTTACTGAGTCATTAAAGAGAAATGTGCAACATGAAGAAATTCTGAGAGAGACGGCTGCTACATTGTAGTATGTGCGGATGAAATACTGAAAGTGTTGGCACCCTTGAAACTGATCCAGAAAATTAAGTATTTCTCCTAGAAAATTCGTGCAATTACACATACGCAAAACATCTCTGACCCTCCACTATATTTGACTGTAGGTATTGTGTTCTTATCTTTGTAGGCCTCATTACATTTTTGGCAAATGATGTGTTTCACCAAATAGCTCTATCTTGGTCTCACCTGTTCACCAGATGACTTCCCAGAAGGATTTTGCTTTACTCACATACATTTTGGTAAACTGCAGTAATTCAAATGTTGACGGATAGTTCACACTGATGCACCGTTAGCTTGCAGAACAGCATGGATTTCTTTGTAACTTGATTGGGGCTTATCCACCATCCGGACTATCCTGCATTGCAACCTTTCATCAATCTTTCTGCATTGTCCACATCCAGGGAGATTAGCTACAGTGCCATCGGTTGTAAACTTCTTGATTATATTGTGCACCGTGGAAGAGGGAACATCAAGATCTCTGGAGATGGACTTGTAACCTTGAGATTGTTGATATTGGTAAAAAATGTTGGTTCTCAGGTCCTCAGACAGTTATTTTCTCTTTCTGTTCTCCATGCTTAGTGTGACACACACAGACACACAATGCAAAGATTGAGTCAACGTCTCTTTTTTATCTGGTTTCAGGTGTGATTTTCATATTACCTGCACCTGTTACTTGCCACAGGTGAGTTTGAACAAGCATCAAACGCTTGAAACAAAGTTGTTTACCCACAATTTTGGAAAGGTGCCAACAATTTTGTCCAATTTACCTTTTGTTATGTTTTTTTTGTGTTGTTCCAATACACACACAGTAAATAAACATGTGTATCATAAAACATGTCTAAGTGTAATAATTTTCTGGGAGAAATAATTTATTTTCTGGAACAATTTTAAAGGTGCCAACACTTTCGGCCATGACTGTATGTATGTATCTATGTGGTTAAATGGCAATATCATGGTGGTCCACTTCTAGTTTTCTTAGATGAGGTCCTTTGGCATTACCTGATCACAGTCATAAGCAGTGAAAGTATCAATTTGTGCTTTATTATTCTGCAGCGCCACCACAGGAGATAAGAGGTATTGCACAGATTCTCTAGTGTCTACATAATGCTACCATATAGCTCAAGATATCAATACTATTAAACTTCCATATGGTGCAGAAATTATGTCATACAATTAAAGGGGTTGTCTGTGCAATAAGAACAGTTGGATCTGTAAGAGAAAAAATAATAATAATTCTCACCTACCGGCATCCACCTGGATTCAGTGCAGGCTACTCTATGGTCTGCACCGACACAGGAAGAGAAGTTACCGTTCCACTAGCAGCAGGAGCCTGTGATTGGCTGCAGCGGTCAGATGACTTGAGCAGCACGTCAGCAGAAAAAGAACTGATCATGCGCTGCTCAAGCCACTTGACCGCTGCAGCCAATCACAGGTCAGAACAATTATGCACTGTTCATGTCATCTGACCACTACAGCCAATCACAGGCGAGAACCAATGACGCACTGTTCAAGTTATCTGACTGCTGCAGCCAATCACATTATGCAGCACTCGTGCTGCAGGGGGAACAGTAGCGTATCAACTTCCTATGTCAGCAAAGACCACCAAACGCCCATGCTGGATCCAAGTTGGTCTCGGTAGATGGGTATCAATTAGTTGTTTTTTTTTATAGATCCAAGTCCCTGGGAAATTTCTTTTTGCCCAGACAGTCCCTTTAAGACATAAATGTACATTCATACATACTAGTACCATGGCAGGGTGGTACCTGTCTATAAATTAAAGTGTGACTACCACTTTATTTACTGTTGGTTCACGGGTGCGCACTCCCACTCTCATAGAAGTGAATGGAGCAACAATTTTGCATGCACATTACTGCTGCCGGTACCAGGGAGGTAGAATACGGTACCTTCATTCTCAATGTGGGGAGGTGTCCAACAGTCATAAAATAAGTTTATATCCAGTGGATAGGTGATCTTGTTTTTAAGACAATCCATTTTAGATAGGAATAGAAAAACATGACCGATTTCTATAACAGCGCCACACCAATCAACAGGTTGAGCCTAGTATTACACCGCAGCCCTATTTACTTTATTGGAGTTGCAATACCATATACAACCTGTGTACAGATGTGGCACTGTGTTTTTTTTTTTTTATATTATTATTGTGTTTATTTTAAAGACAGCCATGTTTTTCCAAATCCGATGATCAAAACGACAGACTTTTATAAACAATAAAGAAAACAGGACCAAACGATGAACCTAGAATATGAGGCGCTTGAACGTCCTTTACTCCTGTTTTAATTATTAGTTGCAGCCAAGTGAAATAAAGACACTAAATAATAATTACGGCCGGTCCCTCCCTGCTCTCTGCCCCATTGTTGTGGAAACATCTCTTTCCTTCCGTCAGTTTCTCCACGTCGTGTTTTGGATACACATTCATAAAGAGAAAAAAAAAATGTGAAAAAGACGATCCTGTAAGGGGGAGCCCAAAATATCTGCATACCCTATAAAATCACCAAGTAGAAGAATACGCCGAAAAAAGGGGGCTGCGAGATGACTAATGCCCCCCTTGGTCATGGTGCAGGTCCTCATTCCCTCCTTCCATACTTTGCTGCCGCCACCACCGAGATCCAGTCTTCCATGGAGATCCGCAGCTGTATACCTCCACTGCTGGATCCCAGTAAAATATATAGAACCACCCATCCCGAAAAATAACCGCTTTTTGGAATCCTATATGTGCTCAGCGTAATATTTACTTCCCTGCCCCACTAAATATTGCAGCTGAAACTAATTGAATTATTCAGCAGGGGAACAACAAGGAAAAATTGCAAATGTAAAAATTAAAAAAATATATTTTAATTAACATATTAATGATAATATCAAGTGTGACTGACAATACTCTTTAAAATTTAATGTTATAACGCAGTTTTTCTAATACAGAGTTCCAAACTCCCTGCATAGAGATAAATTGGAAACATAAGATGTTGTCTACAGGCAGCCACCACTAGGGGGAGCTCAGGAGCATACTGCATACTTCATTCAGCTCAATGTAAAAACAGTATGCAGTAAGCTCCCTCTGGTGGTGACCTCTGGCAGTTGCAGGTTATAAATTTTTATTTTTATTTTAAATAATGAAAGTTCTAAATATTTTTGGATAGTCACTTTGTAAAGTGAAGCAATTGTGCCAGGACATCTTTACTTTCTGCAAACGAATAAAAAGAATTTCACAACTTCGGCAGTCGAAATAAAAGCTGCCTTCCCACACAACACAAACATTATTTACAACCAAACACTCATTATCTGTTGCACCATTCTGTGTTTTTCCCTAAGCAGCACAGATATTAATCCACCATTTATCCCGCAGCTTCACTCGTCCTTGTTGTTTGTACCTGCTGAAAGGATACGGACATCTTCTGTGCCCCTGTATGCTTGTACTGCTGGCTTCAGAATGAGTTAACTGAGGATCCATGAGTGAGGTCGCTCTGACTTTTTAACTCTTATCTTCCTTGTACTGAGCTTTGTTTGCTGATTTATGACCTTATGAAAGTGAACTGAACCTTTAGATCATAAATGAGCCAAGAGGAGCTCACTAACAAGATAAGAGGCATTAACTCGCTCAGCAGAATGAGCTCACTATTGGATTCCCAGTTAACTCATTCTGCAGCCAGCAAAACAGAGACTATAGAAGGCAAACAATGCTAAACTTTTCATTAAATCCATTCAGAAAAATGATTTTTAGCCCAAAACATATGAAGTTAAATAAAACAAACAAAGATTTCCCCAAAGGTGTCCATATCTTTTAATTAAATTTGTACACTTTAAAGTATCTAGTAGTGCCCCCCAGTAATTAGCTGATTACAGATTGTCACTGGGACCTCCAGCAATCAACTGTGATCTGTGCAGCATGTTTTCACTCTCTCTTCAGCGCCACCATCAGGTGAAACGACGAATTACAAAGTGTCTAAAGAAATCAATGAATTGTTCATGTAAAGCGTAGACAGGTCGGGTCCTCCAGAGTGAGAAATGCTCCATGTAGCAGTTCTCTGAGCCCCCTTTATTAACCAGAGCTTCCTAATAAGGTATTTATTAATGTATTTTTTATAATTTATGATTGCATTTAAATAATTGTATAATGACCCATTTTGCAATGATACTTTTAGAAACAGAATGTATAACCGAAGGCTGCTTACACAGGTGCAGGCATCGTTACAATGTATCAGAGAGTCATTAGCATTACACTGTATATAATATGCCATAAATAAAGACCCCCGTGTTCATGCAAACCTTCCTTAGAGCCCCCATCCCCCATTCACAATGCCCACCACCATTACTTAGCATTTTTACCATCCGACCGGCTACAGTGAAGGATTATGGGAGGACATTAGAAATCATAAAAAATGTATTTCTGGCTATTTATTATTAATAAAAAGAGCATCATACATGTTTGATGCACAAGATGATTTTTAGTGAATGGATTTGCTCTCGGGCTGTACGCTTTAATTTAGTTGTCTCATTCAATCGCAATCAAATAAAAAAAGGGGGAAAAAAAAGTTTCTATATATTGGTGAAAAAAAGAGAGAAAATAATAAAATCTGACCACCACGATTGTTTGTAAAATTATTTTTTGGCTCTGTGTGTTTCCATTGATATTATACTAAATTAAATCCATATTATTAAAAATATTAATTTCAGTTATAAGGAGCAAACTTCTTACCAAAATAACCAGGCGCTTTCAATTGTTTTTCTGATTCATAGCTCCAAATGCCCTGCAGAGATGTAAAGTTCCAGAGTCACCACTAGTGGGAGCTCTGGAGTTTGCCTTACTATCGAAGATTAATCAATATTTCAGAATTAGCCGTCCTGTGTGTGTACATGAGGAATAGCACTATTTCTGGCCTCTGCATGTGCTCTCTCTCATTTTTCAGTTGTCTCTGAGCTAGTGGGTATAGACGAGCTGCTATGTCATTGTCATCTCCCAAACACAGCACACACAGCCATGAGGGGATTCCTGCTCTACTGTCTCTAAATAATATATGCCCAGAAGCAGCAACATGGAGGATATTCTACAGCAATACTGAGCAGTGCAGATGTGAGTCTAGCACCAGGGTAAGATAAAATACTTACTAGAAAGCTGAACAAAAAGAACATTATACAGCAGTGTAGTTGTGAAGGAAACACTTACTGGAAGCAGCAGCTTGGATGATGTTATATAGCAGTAATGTGCAGTGTAACTGGGAATCCAGCTCTAGGGTGAATTAAACACTTACTAGAAATGTGCATGTATGTGCCATGTTCTTTACTGCTTTTTTTCCCCATCTCCATAGACCTCACTTAACAGCTTTATTCTGATCCCTCAGTAAGCTAAATGTCCATCATGTCTAGAGCAACCCAAATATTAACAGTTATTTTTTTTTCCAGAATTAATTATGAATTCAGTAGAAGAGGGAATAAGTGGCCAATGATGGTTTCTATTATCCAATATGTATAAGTTTGTTATACTTACTTGTATTATTGATTTATGCAAAGTTTATTGTTAGGCTCAATGTGCAGCAGTATAGAGTTTGCTCTTGAGCTCCCCCTAGTGGTGGCTGCATGCAGTCAGCATGTTATGTTTTAATTGTTACATTTATGCAAAGGATTTGGAACTCGGAACTGGGAAGTTTTGCTCTTCAAATATAGAAAGAAGCTTTGTTGTCTTGAGTTTCATTACATCGCTGATGCCTGACAGGCCTGGACAGATCCCAATGATTGACAGGAAGAATGACAGCACAGGCAGAGCACTGTTCTTAATGTCAAATCTGACTTTGCAGTGGAGTCTCAAATGTAAATGTGAACAAAGGGGGTATGGAGCTCATTAGATTCCATTTATGTAATAGATTTACTGCCACTGAAGGTTAGTGTGATTCACCAGTCCCGGCTCCAGCATTGGACCTTGCAATGGGCCCTGAGCCCTTCTCCTATGACAAACTCCCTCTGCACTAGTCCATCTCTGTTATCAACAGCCAAGGTCTTTTAAGGCCAGCTCGGGCAACCTGAGTATTCAGTAAAGTATACCACCGTGCTATTGCAAGAGTTAGCCTCATCATCCTCTAGTCTAGACTCTTCTAATTATCCTCCCTGCAACTCATACCTGCTTTCCTGCATCCAACTACTACTGCTTAGCTCAGATCAGAGAATCTCTGATCAGCTCTGCTGACTCAAGCTACAAGTTAGAAACTCAATTCAAGGTACTTAATGACATACATATTCTTGTGGTTAAACATATCACTGCTGCAAGTTACTGCTTGCATATTCATCTCTTCCAATACTGTATCTAACTGTATCCCTGCTGAAAGTTTCTGATTGCATGTACGTTTCTGCTATTCCTGAGGTTAACTGTTCACCTGCTCCAAATCCCGATTGCATATCTGTGTTTGCTATTCCTGAGGTTAACTGTGGCCCTGCTGCAAGTTTCTGATTGCATATACGGTACATTTTCTGCTATTCCTGAGGTTAACTGTGGCCCTGCTGCAAATTCTGATTACATATACTTTTCTGCTATTCCTGTTTTAACTACACTCCAGTTAATCTACTGCTTCCGTCAATTTACAGGTTAGAGAATCCACTCCACTGGGTGAACCCATAACAGAATAGTCACCTATTTAAAAATGGACCTTTCACAGAATACAAAATACATTATAATATCATTTTTTTTTGCGGTGATAACTTTTTGAAGCCTCAGTAATTTTATGACAAATCACAAATCTGGAAAGTTTATTAATGCAGTAATATAGAATATCAGAGCTATTCCAGGGAGCGCCCACAGATTGCAGCCACAGATGCAGAGCCAATTGCTAAGGATAATAATCACTTCAGAAACATTTTAGGTAAATTCGATCTTTTTTTTTAATAACAATTCAATCTCACCAGCTGCTCATCTGGAGCCTCCAGATTCATGGATAAAATTCCAACCTAGGGGGTCAAAGCAGTAGGAGGAAAGCAAAATGTGACTGTTTGAAAGCTGTGTGGCATAGGAGAGGAAAATGTTGCAAACATTATTGTTACCGATCAGTTACCCCTTAAGGTAAACATTAAAAAATTATATAGGGAAACAAAGTGATGAGGTTTAAAGTAAAGAGATATTTCAGCCCATGGTGTAAGACCCCTACCAATCTCCAGAATGCAGGATTTCATTCCCCTATTCTGCACTGGTCCTTTAAATTTAAAGATGCAGGCCATGGCTGCTTTTAATTTTCGTTCTTTCCTCCCCTTCTTCCAAAAACCAAAACTTTTTTATTTTTCTGTCAATATGGCCATATGAGGACTTGTCTTTTTGTGGGACAAGTTGTACTTTTGAATGACACAACTGATTTTACTATATAGTGTGCTGGAAAACGGGGAAAAAAATTCCAAGTGCGGTGAAATTGCAAAAAAAAAAAACCAGAAAACAAAAGTACAATTCCACAATTTTATTTTATTTTTTAATTTACCATGTTCACTGTATGGCAAAACTGACTTGGCAATATGATTCTCCAGGTCAGAACGAGTATGCCGATACCCAACATGTATAGGTTATTTTTTTTTAATTTAAATTGTAAAAAAATTTTGGGAAATTTGCATGAAAAAAAGTTTTTGCATTTGTCGCCATTTTCCAAAATCCATAGCGTTTTAATTTTTTCAGGATCTGGGGCTGGGTGAGGGCTTATTCTTTGCGCCCTGAGCTGATAATTTTATTGACACCATTTTGTAGTAGATAAGATGTTATTAACACCTTTTATTGCCTGTTTAGATTTTTTTCTTGTTATGCCGTTTACCGATTTGATTAATTTACTTTATATTTTGATAGATCGGACATTTCTGAACTTGGCGATACCAAATATGTGTATTTGTTTATTGTTTTATTATCAGTGGTGCTAAAGAAAATGGTTTGAACTTTTGTGGGGGGGGGGGTTCATATTTTTTAAAATTTTATTTACTTTATTTAATGGTCCCCTTAGGAGACTTGAAGCTGCGATCGTCCAATCACCTTTTCTACACATAGCAGTGTATCAGCACAGCTATGTACAGCAAAAATCACTATCTCCTGTGAACGTCGGCCCCGAGCCGGCGTTCACAGGAGATTCACAATGACAGACACGGGGGTCTTCTGCAGACCTCCGGTTGTCAGGACAACCCATTAGCGACCCCTATTTCATGACAGGGGCACTAATTGGTGGGATTTGTGATGTTCTCCCAGCAGGCGCGTATTAAATCCCACTGTGAGAGATTGACAGTGTGATTTAACTGGTTAACAGCCGCGGGTGGAGCTCCTGCAGATATATAATAACTTGCTATTAGTGGACAAGCCCTTTAAAATTGCAATTCTCAGCACATAGGAACCGACTTGCATTATCCAGTTTTATTTTGACTCTGACATGGACTTCCTTCCTCTCATCACCCAGAGTGAAACTTTGAAGCCAGAGAGGCGTGGAGAGGTGCCAAGCAGACTGTGCGCAGGGAGAACAGCACAGACCCGCGGTAAGCCAGCGCACGGAGTATAAATATCATCATTTGTGTTCATAAAACAAAGAAGGAAATTATTATCTCCCAGATTGTTTCCAAAGAACCCTTGGCAGCAACAGAAAAAATAACACACGAGCAGCAAACTTGGCTGCGGACGGGGCTAAAAAAACCGTAACGACTCCATGGCCTGAGCCTTATGGCGGATGTGCAGATCTCATAGTGTCCATTTATAAAGAGGAACCAATGTGACAGTACAGAGGGCAAGGAGCCAAGGGGAAATGGGAAAAGGTGTCCACTATCAGCCTCGGCGCCATACTGCGACCCCTGACCCATAATACTAAACACTGGGCTCCATGTTCCTCAGATACAGCAGGTTAGAGAAAGACGGAAATTTACTGCACTGCCACCAACTTCTCTGGATTCTTCAAGAAAGGGTTAACTAAGTTCAGCGTTGACAGATCTGGGATCCTGAATACTTAAGCACTGTATAGCAACATTAATTCGGTAATACTTGGCACTACTTTAGTAGTTTATCATAGTATTAGTTGGGCTCTTGCACCATATCATAATAATTTTAATAATATAATAATAAATAATAATATAATGGTATTGTATAAGCTCGGTGTTGCACTATAATTTGCACACTGTATAGCGTGGTCTTTTATTCATGTACAGTATAATTACTTGGGCATTATATGTGTAGTAATGTTTGGATACAGTCACGGGTTTACCGTGACAGAGAGGAGCCAGAAGACCGCAGTGTCTGATTTCTCCTACTCCTGGACTGATTAGAAGCGCTTCACCCTCATATTAAACGGTGCAGGTTTCTTTTAGCAGTGCAGGGGTTAATCTGCTCAGTTGAGAGCTCTTGGAAGCTTTCCTGCGTGAAGGCTCCCAGCTGTTCACTGTTAGCCACTCCCATCTCCTATATAATCTGGGACCTGGTTAGCACTCATTGTCAGAGTTAGCTTATGCTGCATGGCTGGAGGTTGTTGGTGGTTATTGGAGAAGGCGTTTGGAGGATTTATCTATGACTGTTGCTAGGTTTTGAGTGTGTGATAATTCCCTTTCTTCTCCTACTTTGGTTGAACCCCATCCTACACTCCCATGTGTTCACCTCTGTTATTTTGTGTGAGTTTATTTGTATAATTGGTATTTTCCTTTATCCCTGTTGGTATTACCTTGTTAGTCTGGTTGCTGTATTACTCTACACTACTGCTCCCCTCTTCCCTGAGTGGGGGAAGGGTGCAGACTAAGGGTGGATTCAGGAGCTAAGGCAACAGTCGTCCAGATGCTACATGGCTGCATTATTGACTATAGGATGATACCATTGTGCTGTATTATAATTTGATTTGGACATAGTATAGTAGTGGTAATTTGGAACTGGCTGCATAATTTGGATGCTTGACATTTTTGATAGTATATGGACACTGCCTGGCAGTATTATTGATGATTGCTTGGTGGCATTATTTTTTGCTGTATATTAGTTATATTAAGACTCCATATGATGTTATTTTTCATGCACTGTGTAGGGCTACAAATTGATTTGGGCACTGTATGGCAGTGGTTTGTTATTTGGGTGATGTAATCTGTGCAGTGTATGCAGGGCATTGTTTAGTGTGGTGATATTATTTACTGATCTATGGCAAAATATAATAGAATTTGGACACCGTATAGCGGTGGTGTTTTGCTTAGGTATTATACTGTTATATAGGCATTTTATGATAGTGCTATCTGGGCACTGTATAGATGGAATTATTTAGACACTGCGTATGGTGGTAATATTTGGCTACTAACTAGAACTATTATTTGGTGACCTATAATGGCAATATTAGTTCACAAACATTACATACGGTAATCATCTGGACACTGTCAAGTGGTGATTTTTTGTTGTTTTGTTATTTGGGTGCTGTATGCACACTAGATGGCTGTATTATTGAATATGGCAGTGTATAGCACTATTGTTTGGTAATGTTATCACTTGGATACTGTCAAGTTTAGATTTTTTAGGCTATGTGTTGTATTGTAATTTGGGCGTTGTATGCAGGGTATGACGTGAACACTACATGGCAGTATTAATGAACATTACACTGTACAGCACTATTATTTAGACCTCTGAATGAGTTATAATGGGTGCACTGTGCAGCACTGTGACATGGTGATTGCCTCATAGATGTATTTATGCTCTCCCTAATAAAAAGAGACAATATTTTTTATTTTTTTTTGTCCATGATGGAACGAATCGCAAAAAGTTCTATAACTTTCTCAGCTACTATTTTAATACTTTTGGCTGTAATTTTCAACTAAATAACGCGTTGTCATTATGCAGCTCTTTACCGTCAGGTTGGCCAAAGAAAACTGCACACTTTTTTTTTTCGTTGGCCTCAGAGACGTATGTCTGAGCGGTTCATCTACAATTAACCTTTAAACTGTGACATCAATGACTGAACTCCATGACGCAAGCGACTCCACTCACTTTCCAGTGCTTGCTCAATAATTCTGTCAAGTCCCTCGTAAACAGTAATAAATCCAACGGCATGCACCTTATCTGGTGGGAAAAATGAGAACATGGAGATCACCTGTAAACCTCGGCCTCACAGAACACTAGAATATTCAATAAAGGCGGCCTTCTACCCGGCGCTGAACAATAGCCACTTGTGTCCTCGCTGAGGCCGACAACCATATGATTGAATGTGGTGTCTAAATATACCACCAGTAAAGCACAAAGCGTTCTGATAGAAGAAGGTTGGACTCTCCATTGCTCACATCAAGTAGGTCCCTTGCAAAAAAATAAGTCAAAATATGATTCAGGTGGTTGTGCAGGAGCTACATCCTTCATTCATTCGAGCTGTCTATCCCACGATCACTGAACCTATTTGACTCTTGGAAAGTCTCCAGAACTCCAAACCTTTGGCACTGCTCGCTGATTTCTATCATTGTACTGGGCTTTGGGGGGCCATTTTGTTGGGGATATCCATTGATGAAAATATCTGAGCAGCTCAAAAAGTCTTTCATGTTGAAGACATCACAAAGGCGGATTTGTTTGGGAAATTGATGGGGTTCTCGGATGCGTTAAATGCGTCAGAAGAATAATTTACGCAAAATTGGGAAACACCATGGGAACGAACATCGGTCTGAGTTACCCAAGCAGTTTATGGTTTCAAGATCAGGTTACGGAAATTAACCATTGTAATTCTATTTGTGGCCAAAAATGGGTCATCCGTAAGGTGGAAATACACCGAAAATAAAGCTACACTGATAAGCAAAAGGGTAACAATGTTCTGACCTTCTGACTCTCAGGCTCTATATTATTTTATAGACAATCATCTTGGCTTTCTCGCACATAAATTTGACTTGCAACTATTTAGCATATGATTAGTTATGCAGATTCTTGTTACGTTGCTGCATTGTTACTATTTTGCTCCTGGTGGTGGAAAAATCTGTTTCTTCCTGTAAGCTACAAAATTACAACCTGTTCTCACATTCCCTAATATCTCAGTGGGTTATTAGGTTGATTCCTAAACGTCACCGATTAGAATCGAGGAGCAGCCGTGAAGATTTCCCAAGAAAAGAGTAACAGCATCATCCAGCTCATCGATAGTTGTCCCTCGGCCTAGAAAATTGCCAAACTGCATAATGTGAGGCCATGACAGCTGGAAGAATATGAGATGAAGTCCGTCCATCCATTTAAAAGCAAAGATGTGGACGTCCAGGCAAAATATCGGAGTAAACAAGTCGGCTCATCCCAAGGTCTATCAGGCCTGGGGGACAAACGCGGTAGTGGAGGCTCATATGCTTCATCGTAGTGAGATCTCAGACATCCATGAAAGCACCGGGAGACGTATGTTACACAAGTCTAGAATGGTGGCCAGGAAAAAGGTGAAGAAGCCTCAACTTCAATGTCAAGAAGTGTTGGGTCGAGTATGAAAAAAAGTATGAAAAGTGGACAGTAGAAAATTATAAACGGGTGATTTGGAGCAATGAGACGAAAGGCAATAGACTAGGGTGCAAATGGGTCTGGAAGACACAAGGAGAAAAGGGTGCTAACAGACTGAGAAATTGAAGGAACTGTTTAGTTCGATGGAGAATGACTGATGATATGGGGTTGTTTCACAGCCGTTGGATAATTGACCAGGATTGTTGGTGGTCTCAGTGCTGAGCTGTATGAGTTTCCTCGTAGACCAGAGTACTATGTGTCACGGTGCTCCTTCAGTGTGTCTGGGATGGAGTTACTGACAGCTCAGCTGTCCAATCTGGTACAGGGGCGTGCTGAGCTGTCAGTGTGTTGATTGACAGCTCAGCTGTCCAGTCTGAGACTGGGAGGCTCTGGCTGTCTCCAGGTGAGATGTACTTTCAGCTACTGTATGGATTGACTCTCTGTGCCCTGCGTTCTGTTGGTAGATCTTCCATTGCCTGACCTCTGACCTCTTAACCCCTCTGCCTTATGGCTAGTCCGTGAGTAGTGACTAGCATCACACTATGGGTATGAAAAACAACAACAAAGTGTTCGAGAAAGACAACCACCCAAAGCATACGTCAAGATTGGTGAAGAAATGCTTCAATGACAATGAAGTAGAGGTACTGGATTGCCCCCACAGTCCCCAGACCTCAACCCAATTGAAAACTTGCTGGTAGAGTTGAAGAAAAAGCTGTACACAGACCCATGTGAGGCGACCAGTATGCACCAACTTTGAAGAGACCCGAGATGAGATCTCGGTGGAGACAGGCTTGAATCTGATCGAGAGCATAGTTCTAACCAGACCACTGGACCAAGGTCCTGCAAAATCAATTTGCTTGTTTCTACTCCTGACATGTATGCTCGACACAGTTTAGCATGTATGCGTTTAGTCGGAAGCATGTCCTTTTGAGACATGAATAGCTATTGGTTATTTTCGTGATGAACTGAAAGATTGAACATATTGACAATGCTTCTTACTGTCATCGGGAAGAATCAGGAAACACTTTCATACATAAGGTCGGCCATTCCCGCTTCATAAGCAGAATTCTTAGTGCAGTCAATGTGGTTTGAGTCAGTACCTTTTGCGTGGCTCTTATCTGCTAACTTCTGCTACATTACGTCATAGCTAGTATCAGTAGCTACAACTTCACTGCATTGTCTACTGGGGTCTTCGGTTGTCCGAAATCCACAAACTTCAGCTCTGCCTGTTCTGATTGGCTGCTGCGTATTAGGACAAGCCCAAGAGAACCTCAGCTGGAAAACTGCTGAATATATTAAGGAACTGGAGCCTCAGATAATGGGGGTTTTGTAGCTCCTTCTTACGCATGGATGACGGTCTCATGGTGATACCGTAGACACAAGGAACAGTGATACAATAACTCATGTAACTTGGGATATTACAACGTCGTTAGAACATTTCCAAACCTTTCACAATTGATGAAAACGCCCGCCCCTGCAGCAAAACTGCTCACACGTCTGCCAAGCCAGGATGCCAACACACACAAGGTGTAAGGTGTATGCACAAAAACTCAATATTTCCATTATTGAACGACTACCCTCCCCCAATAAAAAAAAACAACTGTTTGACAACCAATATGGCTGGTTTAACAGGTTGTCAGCCAGTTCTGAAGCGTTATATTTGTGATATTGGCTATATTGGCACAGTTGCCATGTTTCCCAGCAAAAGAGAGAGCTGCCAGTAAAAAGAGCAGACCTCCTTGAAGGGCTGTCAAGTCTCCCGAGCACTACATTGTTTGTCATGATCTCTGCAGGCAGAGATCATAGCAAGCCTATAGAGGGACAAGCTCTCGGAAGATGGAACTATACTGACCATGAACTAAGCCTGCCGCGCAACTAGAAATAGCCAGGTAGCATTTCCTATTTATCGCTAGATGCCCAGCTCTGGCCTAAGACCTAAATAGCTAGCAGAGGGAAATATAAGACCTGGCTCACCTCTAGAGAAATATTCCCAAGAAGACAGTAGCCCCCCACATATAATGACGGTGAGTTCAGATGAAACAACAAACGCAGCAGGAAAATAGTCTTAGCAAATTTAAGGTCCGCTTACTAGATAGCAGAAGACAGATAGTATACTTTCATGGTCAGCAGAAAAACACTAACAAAACACCATCCAGAGATTACCTTAAACTCTGGCATTAACTCATAACGCCAGAGTAGCAATCCCTGATCAACGAGAGCTTTCCAGACACAGTAACAAAACTTCAGCTGTGAACTGGAACAAATAGGCAAAACAAAACATGGACAAAAGTCCAACTTATCTAGTAGTTGTCTAGAAGCAGGAACAAGCACTGAGAGGCATCAGATAACATTGATGACCGGCAAGAAACCACCAGAGAAATGAGCTTAAATAGCGACACCCACTACTGATGGAACCAGGTGAAACAGGAAAGAGGATGACAAGTCCAATTCCACAAGCGGCCACCGGGGGAGCCCAGAATCCAAATTCACAACAGTACCCCCCCCTCAAGGAGGGGGCACCGAACCCTCACCAGATCCACCAGGGCGACCAGGATGAGCCCTATGGAAGGCACGAACAAGATCAGAAGCATGAACATCAGATGCATTGACCCAAGAATTATCCTCCTGGCCGTAACCCTTCCAGTTGACCAGATACTGGAGTCTCCGTCTGGAAACACGAGAGTCCAAAATTTTCTCCACAACGTACTCCAACTCACCCTCAACCAACACCGGAGCAGGAGGCTCAACTGAAGGTACCACAGGTACCTCATACCTGCGCAATAACGACCGATGAAAAACGTTATGAATGGAAAAGGACGCAGGGAGGTCCAAACGGAAAGAAACAGGATTAAGAATCTCCAATATTCTATAAGGGCCGATGAACCGAGGTTTAAACTTAGGAGAAGAGACCCTCATAGGGACAAAACGAGAAGACAACCACACCAAATCTCCAACACAAAGCCGAGAACCAACACGACGATGACGGTTGGCAAAACGCTGAGTCTTCTCCTGGGACAACTTCAAATTGTCCATAACCTGCCCCCAGATGTGATGCAATCTCTCCACCACCGCATCCACTCCAGGACAATCCGAGGATTCCACCTGACCGGAGGAAAATCGAGGGTGAAACCCCGAATTACAGAAAAACGGGGACACCAAGGTGGAAGAGCTGGCCCGATTATTGAGGGCGAACTCTGCCAATGGCAAAAAAGCAACCCAATCATCCTGGTCAGCAGAGACAAAACACCTCAGATATGTCTCCAGGGTCTGATTAGTCCGCTCGGTCTGGCCATTAGTCTGAGGGTGAAAAGCAGATGAAAAAGACAAATCTATGCCCATCCTAGCACAGAATGCCCGCCAAAATCTAGACACAAATTGGGTACCTCTGTCAGAAACAATATTCTCAGGAATACCGTGCAATCGGACAACATTCTGAAAAAACAGAGGAACCAACTCAGAAGAAGAAGGCAACTTGGGCAGAGGAACCAAATGGACCATTTTAGAGAAACGGTCACAGACCACCCAGATGACAGACATCTTCTGGGAAACAGGCAGATCTGAAATAAAATCCATCGAGATGTGTGTCCAAGGCCTCTTAGGAATAGGCAAGGGCAACAGCAGTCCGCTAGCCCGAGAACTACAAGACTTGGCCCGAGCACAAACGTCACATGACTGCACAAAGACTCGCACATCTCGTGACAGGGAAGGCCACCAGAAGGATCTTGCCACCAAATCCCTGGTACCAAAAATTCCGGGATGACCTGCCAATGCAGAAGAATGTACCTCAGAGATAACTCTGCTGGTCCAATCATCCGGAACAAACAGTCTATCAGGCGGACAACGATCCGGTCTATCCGCCTGAAACTCTTGCAAGGACCGCCGCAGATCAGGAGAAACGGCCGACAAAATTACTCCCTCCCTAAGGATACCTGTGGGTTCAGAATTACCAGGAGAGTCCGGGTCAAAACTCCTAGAAAGGGCATCTGCCTTAACATTCTTAGAACCCGGTAGGTATGACACCACAAAATTAAAGCGAGAAAAAAATAAAGACCAGCGCGCCTGTCTAGGATTCAGGCGTCTGGCAGTCTCAAGATAAATCAAATTTTTGTGGTCAGTCAATACCACCACCTGATGCCTAGCCCCCTCGAGCCAATGGCGCCACTCCTCAAACGCCCACTTCATGGCCAAAAGCTCCCGATTCCCAACATCATAATTCCGCTCTGCGGGCGAAAATTTGCGAGAAAAGAAGGCACAAGGCCTAATGACGGAGCAGTCGGAACCTTTCTGCGACAACACTGCCCCAGCACCGATCTCCGAAGCGTCAACCTCAACCTGAAAAGGCAGATTCACATCAGGCTGACGCAACACAGGGGCAGAGGCAAAACGGCGCTTAAGCTCCTGAAAGGCCTCTACAGCATGAGGGGACCAATTAGCAACATCAGCGCCTTGTCTGGTCAAATCAGTCAGTGGTTTAACGACATCCGAAAAACCAGCAATAAATCGGCGGTAAAAGTTGGCAAAGCCCAAAAATCTCTGAAGACCCTTAAGAGAGGAGGGCTGAGTCCAGTCACAAATAGCTTGCACCTTGACGGGATCCATCTCAATGGAAGAGGGAGAAAAAATATACCCCAAAAAGGAAATTTTCTGGACCCCAAAAACGCACTTAGACCCCTTCACACATAAAGAATTAGACCGCAGAACCTGAAAAACTCTCCTGACCTGCTGGACATGAGAGTCCCAGTCATCAGAAAAAATCAGAATATCATCCAGATATATTATCATAAATTTATCCAGAAAATCGCGGAAAATATCATGCATAAAAGACTGGAAAACCGAAGGGGCATTAGAAAGACCAAAAGGCATGACCAAATACTCAAAGTGGCCCTCGGGCGTATTAAATGCGGTCTTCCACTCATCCCCCTGCCTGATCCGCACCAAATTATACGCCCCACGAAGATCAATTTTAGAGAACCACTTAGCACCCTCTATACGAGCAAACAAATCAGTAAGCAATGGCAATGGGTATTGATACTTAACAGTGATCTTATTCAGAAGCCGATAATCAATACATGGTCTCAAAGAGCCGTCTTTTTTTGAGACAAAGAAAAACCCAGCTCCCAAGGGAGAAGAAGATGGACGAATATGTCCCTTTTCCAAAGACTCCTTTATATATTCCCGCATAGCAGCATGTTCCGGCACAGACAAATTAAACAAACGACCCTTTGGATATTTACAACCCGGTATCAAATCTATGGCACAATCGCACTCACGGTGCGGAGGTAACGACCCAAGCTTGGGTTCGTCAAAGACGTCTTGATAATCAGAGAGGAACTCAGGGACTTCAGAGGGAATGGACGACGAAATAGAAACCAAAGGTACGTCCCCATGAATACCCTTACATCCCCAGCTCAACACAGACATTGCTCTCCAGTCCAAGACTGGGTTGTGAGACTGCAACCATGGCAATCCCAGTACCAAATCGTCATGTAAATTATACAGCACCAGGAAACGAATAATCTCCTGGTGATCCGGATTGATACGCATGGTTACTTGTGTCCAGTATTGTGGTTTATTATTAGCCAATGGGGTGGAGTCAATCCCCTTCAGAGGAATAAGAGTCTCCAAAGGCTCTAAATCAAAACCACAACGATTGGCAAAGGACCAATCCATAAGACTCAGAGCGGCGCCAGAGTCAACATAGGCGTCCGTGGCAATGGATGACAAAGAGCAAATCAAGGTTACAGACAAAATAAACTTAGACTGAATGGTGCCAATGGAAACAGACTTATCAAGCTTCTTTGTACGCCTAGAGCATGCTGATATAACATGAGTAGAATCCCCACAATAGAAACACAATCCATTCTTCCGTCTAAAATTCTGTCGCTCGCTCCTGGACAGAATTCTATCACACTGCATACTTTCTGGCGTCTTTTCCATAGACACCGCCAGATGGTGCACCGGTTTGCGCTCCCGCAGACGCCTATCAATCTGAATAGCCATTGTCATGGACTCATTCAGACCTGCAGGCAAAGGGAACCCCACCATAACATCCTTAACGGCATCAGAGAGACCTTCTCTGAAAGTTGCCGCCAAGGCGCACTCATTCCACTGAGTAAGCACAGACCATTTACGGAATTTTTGGCAGAAAACTTCAGCTTCGTCTTGCCCCTGAGATAGTGCCATCAAAGTTTTTTCTGCCTGAAGTTCCAAATGAGGTTCCTCATAAAGCAAGCCCAAGGCCAGAAAAAACGCATCCACATCGCGTAACGCAGGATCCCCTGCTGGCAATGAGAAGGCCCAATCTTGAGGGTCACCCCTGAGCAAGGAAATCACAATCCTAACCTGCTGAGCAGGGTCTCCAGCTGAACGAGACTTCAGGGACAAATAAAGCTTACAATTATTTCGGAAATTCTGGAAGCTAGCTCTATTCCCTGTAAAGAACTCCGGCAAAGGAATTCTCGGCTCAGATACCGGAGCATGTACCACAAAATCTTGTAAATTTTGTACTTTCGTGATGAGATTATTCAAACCCGCAGTTACACTCTGGAGATCCATTATTGTCAGGTGCACACAGAGCCATACAGAGATTAGGAGGAGAGAGAGAGAAAAGACTGCAGCAAGGCAGACTGGAGGAAAAAAAAAAAAAAAAAAAAAATTCCAGCAGACTTCTTATAACTCTCCTTTCTCAACCTGGGTCTTTAACACTTTATGGGCCGGTCAAACTGTCATGATCTCTGCAGGCAGAGATCATAGCAAGCCTATAGAGGGACAAGCTCTCGGAAGATGGAACTATACTGACCATGAACTAAGCCTGCCGCGCAACTAGAAATAGCCAGGTAGCATTTCCTATTTATCGCTAGATGCCCAGCTCTGGCCTAAGACCTAAATAGCTAGCAGAGGGAAATATAAGACCTGGCTCACCTCTAGAGAAATATTCCCAAGAAGACAGTAGCCCCCCACATATAATGACGGTGAGTTCAGATGAAACAACAAACGCAGCAGGAAAATAGTCTTAGCAAATTTAAGGTCCGCTTACTAGATAGCAGAAGACAGATAGTATACTTTCATGGTCAGCAGAAAAACACTAACAAAACACCATCCAGAGATTACCTTAAACTCTGGCATTAACTCATAACGCCAGAGTAGCAATCCCTGATCAACGAGAGCTTTCCAGACACAGTAACAAAACTTCAGCTGTGAACTGGAACAAATAGGCAAAACAAAACATGGACAAAAGTCCAACTTATCTAGTAGTTGTCTAGAAGCAGGAACAAGCACTGAGAGGCATCAGATAACATTGTTGACCGGCAAGAAACCACCAGAGAAATGAGCTTAAATAGCGACACCCACTACTGATGGAACCAGGTGAAACAGGAAAGAGGATGACAAGTCCAATTCCACAAGCGGCCACCGGGGGAGCCCAGAATCCAAATTCACAACAATTGTTATTTTCACTCTCCAGTATTTAAAAAAAAAATGTTGGCACAGTGTCTGTATTAAGGGGTCTGGTCTGAAGTATTTTGTATTTAGAGGGTCTGGTTTGGAGTTTTAATTTGTTTTGGCTGATCTGGGGGGTATTTATTTATAGATTCTGGTCTGAGTGTCTGTATTTATTACGGGGCCTGGTCTGGGGATCAGTATTTGCTCATTGAGTCTGTTCTCCGGTCTTTATTTATTGATTGATTCTGGTCTGGGGGGGATGGGGGATCTGTATTTAAGTGGTCTGGCATGGTGTCTGTATTTATGTAGATACCTGGTGTGGGGTATTATTCATTTAGCGCTTCTAGTCTAGAGTCTGTATTTATTTTGGGGGCCTGGTTTGGGGGTCCACTTATTTAGTAGGTTTATTCTGAAGTTTGCATTTGTTTACTGGGGTCTATTTATTATTCTGTAAAGCGCTGCGGAATATGTTGGCGCTATATAAATAAAGATTATTATTATTATTATTATTTAGGGGTTTGGTCTAGTGTATATTTTTACGTAAGGTCTGTATTTCTTTACAGAGTCTGGTTTGGGGTCTCTGTTTAGGGAGTCTGGTTTGGGGTCTGTATTTGTTTAGATTAGTTGGGGGGAGGGGCTGTTATTTAAAGGTTATGGTTAGGTGTCTGTTAAGGGATCGTTTGCCGGAATTTATTTTTGAAGTCTGGAGTTTGTATTTATTTAGGGGTCTTAAGACGTGTCTTTTATAGGCTCCCACTTTTCTAAAGTAGGGAAGTATACAGATGCTTAAACGGACGGAAGAATATCTGAACATTCACTGACGGCGCTGTCTTCCAAATTTTGCACAAAAACTGCTCATCTGTGACCCTGAATATAATCCACTAGCCATGTCTGGATGTAACAGACCTGTGAACTTGTCCTCTTCTATACGTTGCTCCGCTCTACAGTCTGTTGCTGTATTTGCTCTGTTTTAGCTTGAAAATGAAACCCTTCCTGATTTTGATGATTCCTCCCTTTGATGTGTCTGCCAGGTTTGCTCACTTTTTCCCTAGGCTAATCTCAAAAATTGGATTAAATAATGTGCACTTCTCTAGTGTTCCTCTTTCAATTGGTTGCTATCTTGTGATTTTAATGCGATTCTGATCAAAATCAAAAAGTTTTTTGCTTATACTGATCCAACTTTAAAAAAATTAAACTAATATTAAAGGGCCGCTCCAAATTAATGTGTACCCGTTTGATGTTTCAGGAGACTGTTCCAAATATGCTGTCAGTATAAACACAATGAAAAACACCATTTCTGTCCAGTATATGATTTGTATCCTGTATTTTTCACCAGTTTTTCTCTCTGCATTGTCTCTGAGCTACTAGGTGGAGACTACCTGCTATGATGTCTCCCATATACATCACACGTCAGACATGAGGGATTCCTGCTGTCCTGTCTTTATGTAGCACATGGTCAAAAATCGCAGCATAGAGGAACACTATACAGATTCTGCTCCAAAATCCACATAAAACCCCCCCACTTCAAATGCCCTTTGAATATGTTGTTTTAGGGTGTATTTGTTCACACAGTCTTTTTGATGAGTTTTCCAAGCAGCAACTCTCCAAAATCTTCCTTAAAAAAGCAAAACTCCTCAAAAACTTGGAGCTGACATTCAGTTTGAAACTCCAAGTCTGTCTGGAAAGTGAGCGGAAGCTCCAAATCTGTCTGGAAAGTGAGCGGAAGCTCCAAGTCTGGCTGGAAAGTGAGCGGAAGCTCCAAGTCTGGCTGGAAAGTGAGCGGAAGCTCCAAGTCTGGCTGGAAAGTGAGCGGAAGCTCCAAGTCTAGCTGGAAAGTGAGCGGAAGCTCCAAGTCTGGCTGGAAAGTGAGCGGAAGCTCCAAGTCTGGCTGAAAAGTGAGCGGAAGCTCCAAGTCTGGCTGGAAAGTGAACGGAAACTCCAAATCTGGCTGGAAAGTGAGCAGAAACTCCACGTTTTTGAGGAGTTTTTGTTTTGTTTTCTTTTTTTAAGGAAGATTTTGAAGAGTAAAAACTCAGCAAAAATATTCAGTGTGAACACACCCTTATTGATATTAGCAGAAAAATAATACACCTATAATGCACAGGGTGCTGTTAGGCTACATTCCCATGAGGAGATTTTGGTCATTTTTTTGCGTTGCTTTTTTTTTTTTTAATTCAAGCTTTTTTTAATCAATTGGTGCAGAAAATCTGCAACATCAAAATTTAACCAAATGTTCACCGTGGGATCGTAGCCTCACTTTCCGAGTTGAAAAAAAGAAGCAATGGCCCTGATTCATCAAGACTGGTGTTTTGCGTCAACTCTTAGGCTATATGCCCATGTTGCGTTTTTAAGCGTTTTCCCGCTGTGGAAACGCTTAAAAAACACTAACAAAACGCATCCCATCCATTTTAATTGCATTCCACAATTGCTGTGCCCATGCTGCGTTTTTTTCCGGAGCGGAAACGCATCACGGTAAAAACGCAGCATGTTCATTATTTTCACAGTATCGTGGCAATTCCGCACCCACACACGTGTTATAACACATCAACGCGTCAAAAAAACGCGTATAAATCTGCATGCGTTTTTCCTGCCAAGGGTGTGCGGAATTGAAGCAGAAAATTCTGCTTCTATTCTGCAACATGGGCACATAGCCTAAAACTTGATTCACCAGTTCATCCAAATGGTCGTTGGATCAAAAATACCATTGCATCGTACAAAAAAATGTGCTCACATGTTGCTGAGAAATTCGGTTATGGAATGGGTTGACAAGCTTGTTTTTTTGCCATTTCCACATGATCAGTAAGGCTACTTTCACACTAGCGTCGTACGACGCACAACGAATTGCGTCGTTGCGACGTAAGCAGTGAAAGCGCCGCACAACGGGGGCAGTGGATGCTGTTTTTCAACGCATCCGCTGCCCCATTGTGAGGTGCGGGGAGGAGGGGGCGGAGTTCCGGCCGCGCATGCGCGGTCGGAAATGGCAGCCACGACGCACCAAAAAATGTTACATGCAACGTTTTTTGGTGCCGACGGTCCGACGCAACAGTCGCACGACGGTTGCGACGTGTGGCACTGCGTCGCTAATGTTAGTCTATGGACATAAAACGCATCCTGCAAGCAATTTTGCAGGATGCGTTTTTTAGCCACAACGACGCATTGCGACGTGCAGTGCACGACGCAAAGTGTGAAAGTAGCCTAATTGTTAGCCAAAACTAGGAGTGGGTGAAAAAAACAAAAAACGGATTGCACACGGATGACAAGTGAGAAAGAAAATCACCCGACTTTTTTTTTTTTTTTATACGCTCGTGTGAACCTTACCCTTACAATGAGCTCACTGAATGAGTCTCAGATAACTCACTCTGTAATCCACACTGTGCAGGGATGGAGTTTGGAAACGACAAAGTGTAAAAACTTTAATGAAACCCAATTGCAAAAAAATATTTTGACTTCACAATATATGCATTTAAGAAAAAAAAAAATGGAGTCACAAAGATGTTCATACGCTTTGGAAAACATATCTTTACTGTCAATCCACCCATTATAGTCATGAATTACAGGAAAATCTACAACTGAACAACAATCTTTGGCCCCCCCCCCCCCAATTTTTTATTTTTGAGGGGAGTGTGGCATTTCTGGAAGTTTTGTGGTTGTTAAGCTTGCATATCTTGGTGATAATTGTGGCTAAATATGGCAGCACCTAGCATATGCAGTCCTGCGGCTCGGTACAACTTCATTTTGAAATTTTGTGGTAAATTTTGCGGTAAAACTAAATGTTGGGGTGTAGATTTTGGTCGAATGGTGGCTGCACCTCAGCTAGAAATGGCGGACTTTCTACCTGTTTACACTAGGCCTCACTGCTGTTGTATCCATAACGACCATGAATTATAACTGGGTACTGTATATAAGCATGGTAGTACGAGGCATTAATCCCATCCTCTTGTTCGTCACATCCCTTTATTGGGACACCCAAGTAGAAAAAAAACAAGGCCTAATTATGAAGGCTTCATGTGCAGTGACATTTTCCTGGTTGCCATAGCGACTCTGTGTCACCGTGTCTTTAATATGGGCTCATGATATACCCTCCTCAGCTTCGGTAGAACATAAAGAATAAAAAAACATGATAACAATGAGCGGCAGATGGATAAGATAACACCGCTGCTGCTGAGAATTAATTTATGTGTGGAAGCTACTGCAAAAAATGTGGCGTAACTGCTGTTTAGTGGTATCTAATGGCGTCTGCTCCAGGCTGGATGTGAGTGATTACCGCGTACAGGCAGTGTGAAGTGTGATGTGAAATAAGACATGAATCCAAGGAGAATTTTATAAAATGGCGGCAAAGACATGAGGCCCTCTTTTTTTTTTTTTTTACTTCAGGTAATCTGGGGGCGAGGGAAATTTCTGACGTCATGTGGCATTAGCCCGCTTGTCAGGCATCATGAGGAAAAAACGTGTGGAAAATCCACAACAGCAGAGTTTTCGCTGATGATTTTTTGCATATGTTCAGTTGCGGTGTATTGGGTGGTGTTTTCTGTGCAGATGTGCCAGTACCAGACAAGCAGATGGGATTTTCTAAGTGTAACTTGACCCGCTATGCTGATTCTTAGGCTAAGTTCACACGTTACATATTTGGTGTGGATTTTTCTGCAGTAAAATCCGTGTTTCTTTACTGTACATTCAGATTTGCTGCAGATTTCACCTTTTTGTTTGAAAAAAAAAAAAAAAGTGAAACTAGAACCAAAAGTAGCCCAAAGAATTGCTTTGCCGCACCACCTGTTATTTCTGTGGAGAAATTTTCAGAAATGACTTTTGAGTCAAACTTAGTTAACTGGTACTGTATTACTCTGTGAATTTTCTGAATGCAAATAAACATAGAAATAGAAAATCTGCAACGTGTGCATTAAGCCTAAATCTGCAGCATGTCAATTATTTGTGCCTAAAGGGTGAAATCTGCACTAAATCTGCATGTAAAAAGTGTGGATTTTGATGCAGATCAGCTGCAGAAAAAAAAAAAAGCACAAATCTGCAACTTGTGAAGTTAGAAAAGCTTACTGATAACAGTAATAGTGGCAATATAACTTCGAATTTTGCAATATTACAGT
Source organism: Ranitomeya variabilis (assembly GCF_051348905.1). NCBI lineage: Eukaryota > Metazoa > Chordata > Amphibia > Anura > Dendrobatidae > Ranitomeya > Ranitomeya variabilis. The sequence continues at coordinate 206,076,414 of NC_135239.1, forward strand.
ATTCTGAATGATGCTCTCACAGCAAACTTTAAAAAAAATCCTGACTTTTGCGGTTCATGCACAATTGGTTTGTACAGATTTGCTTTTACCTTTTTTGGTCTCATGAGGCTGTTCACAAGTTGCGTTACTTTATGCAAATTTTCAGCTGCGTTTTACAGTACCAGCAAAGTCTATGAGATTTCAGAAATCTCATGCACACTTTTTTTTTTTGTCCTCAGTATTTTGTGCAATAGCTTAGTTTTTGTCAAACGCGGGATGTAATTTCTTTGTGTTTTTTCAGAATTTTTCACCCATTGAAAACAATAAATGGGTGGTCCACAAAAAGGCAGGTATCAGTTTTTGCTGCATTTTTTTTGTGCCAAAACCTGATGAAGTAGAATCAGATTTTTTTTACTGCACATACATGCAAAGGGGGGGAAAAAAAAAGATCCAGCGATGATCAAGTCAAAAAAAGTTAAAAAAAAAAATCTTTATTACCGCATATTAAAAAGTGAATGCACTGGTCAACATGAGAAATCCAAAGTACATAACCGACGCGTTTCAGCTAGAAGCCTTGATCGTGGTATTTTGTGCAATTCTTTGATTTTTGCCAAATGCAGGATGTCACTTTTTTCAGCAGTTTTTACCCATTGAAAGCAATTAATTGGTGGTGGCAAAAAAAAAAAAACACACTGAAAAATTGCAGGTATCAGTTTTTGCTGCGTTTTTTGTGCCTAAACCTGATTAGGCATGCATAAGAGACAAGTGTAATATTACAAAAATGAAGGAAAAAAAATGCATAAAAAACTAAGCAAAATCTGCTTTTTTGAAGCAATTTCCTTACTGCCAAAAGAGCAGGTTTTCCCTGCGGAAAAAAAAAAAATCCACATCAATAACATAGCCTAAGTGATGATGGGATGCTTCTTTCTGCACCTAATTTTTCCCCTATATTCGCCAATTTTTTTCCCCTCTTTGGAGCACATTTCATCTGGCAATGTGCGCACGCTATAGTAGGGTTTCCATGGAGACTTACAGAATAGGGGGCTCTTAACAAAAGTGAATGGAGAACAAAAGTGTAGATGGGGGGGTGATAGATCGTATTCCAAGCACTTCACGAGACGAAGCCTCGTATGCGAAGCGCGCTGGACAAATAAGCTTCGCTCATTCAGAAAATGACATTTATTCGGAGGGTGATGTATGAAGGATGGGGGTTGTAAACCGTGATATTGGTCCCATGTAGCGCTAAGACTTGGGTCACACGGGGTGATAGTGAGTCACTATGGATATGGCAAGACCCAGAAATGAAATATATGTTTGGAGCGCTTTTAAAATAAGCATCAGGGTGAAAAGAAAGCGGCCCGACTCCTAAATTATTGGGCAGGACAGTAGGGAAAAGGTGTCTCCTATTCCTGACTTCCCACGAGTTTGCTTATGAGTCACAGTATTTTTGCCAATTCTCTAACATTAGTATCATATATATGAATCAGGTTGATCAGGATGAGCAAAGTTACCTACAGGTAAATTTAAAAAAAAAAAAAAAAAAAAAAAAGGGGGGGTGTTGAATAGAAATGCGGACAAGGCAAGTTCCGAGTCGCGTATGTAGTATCAAAGGGGTTAATCACTAGAGATTTTCTTACAAGACTCGGCAGCACATGGCTTTCACAAGTTATGCGCTGAAGACAAGTATTTGCCGTCATGAGAGCAAGCCGCCATTGTCAGCTGTCTCCCCCGGGCCTGGCATGAAAACATAACCAAAGAGGGAGATTTCACTATAAAGCTATGCTGCCCCCTCAATCAGAGGAGAGGGTCCCTGGCTGAGCTGCCAGACCTATTTATGGGAAGTTATTATATTCAATAATGACATGAGCTGACTCGATATTAAGGACAATTACGGTACATAATTTACACCCAAAATAAAATAAAAAAAAGTTCTGAAAAGTTCTAATTAGACCTTTTAGGCTAGGTTCACAGTTCACATGCTGCATATTTTCCGCCCATAAAATCTGCAGCATTTTACAGTAGCCGCAAAGTGGAAGAGTTTTCATGTAATCTCTTCCCCATGCTGCGTTTTTTTATTTGCGCGAAATCTGCTTTTTTTTTTTTCTTAATTGCCAGCAGGTCAATTTCTGTTGCAGAAAAACTCATTTGTTTATGCAGATTTCACCTATTCATTTCAATGGGGAACATAAATCTGAGAGTTAAACCACCATTTTTGTGTGTTTTTTTGTGTGCAAAATCTGTAAAAAGTGGAGGAAAGTTTCAAACACTTCAAGTCATATGACACTTGCGTCGTGGCCAAAAGGAGATTCTCTAATGACCACCATTACCTCTAAGGAGTCATCTGCAGGGAAACATTTTAAGAACAGGTCTAACCGGTCCGATCTCCGCGTAAAAAAAAAATGAGGTTTTTTTTCTGCTCATAAATGCACATCACTGCTACATTTTCTGCATAGTTCCTGGTATAAGTGAAGATTCCCACAGAAAATATTACCTGCAGACCATCCACAGTGTATAGACCCCAAATGTGATGTAAATGTCATTGCCCCTGTGCCTCCAAAATAAAAAAAATGAAGCAACAATGGAAATAGTCCATATTTTAATATAGCCTATTGTTTTGTGTATACAGCTCCTCTGCAGATCTATGTTTCTCTATGGTTACAGACTACTAACAAACAGTGTCAGGTCTGATCTTGCAGTCTTCGGCCCCCCCTCTCCTTGCTATCCTACAAATAGTCCATGCAGATAAAACATCCTACAATTTTGTGTATACAGCTCCCATGCAGATCTATGTACCTCCAGTTACAGATTACAAAAAATATTTGGGGTCTGACCCTTCAGTCATGGTGTTACTCTACTCTTCTTGCCAAGTTGGTGACAATGATCCCCAAGAAGTGTCTGCAAGAACAAGTTACCTGCAGGGTAACCATAGAGACGCATAGGTCTGGATTGGTGCTGCGTACGCAAAACGGTAGGTTTAAAAAAAAAATAAAAAATCAAAACTAGTTTTTTATTTTAGAGGTATTAAAATAAAATGGTTGTTAAAATATACCTACCTGTAAGGACTCTTAAGTGAAGGCGGCATAGCTGTACGAGTATACTCAGGTCGGGGTCTGATATTATGGGTACAACTCATATCGATGTCATCTATGGCGACTTTCCTGCCGAACTATCTAGTTCCTTTACAACAGCGGTCTCCAACCTGTTGCAACTATCAGAGGGGATGTTGGGAGTTAAGGTTGTTGCAGTAGCTGAACAGGCTACAGACAACATCAACACCTTAACTCCTATATTTTACTCTCTCATCACCTTGAGATCTGAAAATTTGGGGTAATTCTTGCACTAATCAGCACCCGTGACCTAAAAGGAGCAGCTATGACAGCATGAATGGACTAAGAACACAAGCTATACATATATAGCGTCTACACAAAAGCACCGGCCTGCGCGGCCTCGCCGTGACAATGGCGCTGCCTTGTTATTAGTGAGGTCTGCATTCATCGCAGGAGGGGCGCCGCTTTAAACGCACATCCTTGTTGCCTAGTAAAACTATTGTAATTGGGATATCATCCAGCTGGGTTAATTACCCCCGTCATGTAATTGCCCCCCTCTCACTCTCCACAATGTGCTCTGACGTCACCTGCCACTTCTTAGCAGTTTATGTAATCCTGTAATACATTAATCCCGCTACAAGCTGTCAGCGTGTCCTACACCCTCAAGGTCTTTTGTTTTGGAGCCCGAAAGCGCGCGCTGCATTATTAATCAGGGCCTCGTAAATCGTTAATTCCAATCACTGCCGGGTGACACGAGATCTCGTACACTTCATTAAACATTTCATTGGATTCTGTTTACTGTTGTTAAAAGACAAAAAGTATATATATATATATACACACACACACACACACACACACACACACACTATGTTCCAAATTATTATGCAAATTATATTTTTCTCGGATTTTCCTAAATGGTTGGTGCAAATGACAGTCAGTCTAATAAAAGTCATCACCCGTTAGATTATACATCGAATTTTATTGAAGAAACCTCCCAATGATAACAGTATAATCTCCAAAATGAATAAAAACTCACAATGCACTGTTCCAAATTATTAGGCACAGTAGAATTTCTAAACATTTGATCTGTTTTAAAGAACTGAAAATGCTCATTTGTGGAATTTGCAGCATTAGGAGGTCACATTCACTGAACAAAAAAAGCTATTTAACTCCAAAACCTCCTAACGGGCCAAGTTACATGTAACATAGGAACCTTTCTTTGATGTCACCTTCACAATTCTTGCATCCATTGAACTTGTGAGTTTTTGGAGAGTTTCTGCTTGTATTTCTTTGCATGAAGTCAGAATCGCCTCCCAGAGCTGCGGTTTTGATGTGAACGGCCTCCCACCCGCAGAGATCTTTTGCTTGATGATCCTCCAAAGGTTCTCTATAGGGTTGAGGTCAGGGGAAGATGGTGGCCACACCATGAGGTTATCTCCTTTTATGCCCATAGCAGCCAATGACTCAGAGGTTTTCTTTGCAGCATGAGATGGGGCATTGTCAGCATGAAGATGATTTTGCTCCTGAAGGCACGTTTCTGCTTTTTATACCATGGAAGAAAGTTGTCAGTCAGAAACTCTATATACTTTGCAGAGGTCATTTTCACACCTTCAGGAACCGAACCTTAAAGGGCCCCACCAGCTGTTTCCCCATGATTCCGGCCCAAAACATGACTCCTCCACCTCCTTGCTGACGTTGCAGCCTTGTTGGGACATGGTGGCCATCCACCAACCATCCACTACTCCATCCATCTGGACCCTCCAGGGTTGCTCAACACTCATCAGTAGGGTTGAGCGAAACGGGTCGTGCATTTTCATAAGTCGCCGACTTTTGGCAAAGTCGGCGTCTCATGAAACCCGACCCGATCCTGTGCGGGGTCGGCCATGCGGTACGCGATCTTGGCACCAAAGTCGCGTTTCGTATGACGCATTTAGCGCCATTTTTTCAGCCAATGAAGGAGCGTGGGCAGAGTGATGACATAGGGGTTAGGGCGTGCACGCCCATCATTTTATCGCTTGTGCGCAGTAGCGATTTGGAATGTGTAAAGCGAAATTTCCTGTGCAGGGAGAGGGAGAGGGAGAAAAAAAAAATAAAAATTAATTTCCTGCATTGGGTTTCGTGTTTCGGCCGAAACCCGACTTTTCACGGTGGTCGGCCGATTTCACTCGACTCGACTTTTAAGACAGTCGGGTTTCACAAAACCCGACTCGACCCTAAAAAACTAAAGGTCGCTCAACCCTACTCATCAGTAAAGAAGACTGTTTGAAAATTAGTCTTCATGTATGTCTGGGCCCACTGCAACCGTTTCTGCTTGTGAACACTGTTTAGTGGTGGCCGAATAGTAGGTTTATGCACCAGAGCAAGCCTTTGAAAGATCCTACACCTTGAGGTTCGAGGGACTTCAGAGGCACCAGCAGCTTCAAATAACTGTTTGCTGCTTTGTAATGGTATTTTGGCAGCTGCTCTCTTAATCCAATGAATTTGGCAGAAACCTTCCGCATTATGCCTTTATCTGCATGAACTCTGTCTGTGCTCTGTTTCAGTCACAAGTCTCTTCACAGTATGATGATCACTCTTAAGTTTTCATGAAATATCTAATGTTTTCATACCTTGTCCAACGCTTTTCAGCAGCAGAGAGATCCTTTTTATTCCCATATTGCTTGAAACCTGTGGCCTGCTTAATAATGTGGAACTTCACTTTTAAGTACTTTTTCTTTTATTAGAATCACCAGGAAAACTAATTATCACGTGTTTAAGATTGATTTCAGTGATCCATTGAGCCCTGAGACACAATACCATCCATGAGTTTATTTGAAAAACAAAACAATTAAATCTTTATGACACTTAAATCCAATTTACATAATAATTTGGAACACAGTGTACACACATATATATATGTCTTGATTTTTTATTTATTATTTTTTTGCTATGGATGTCACACTTTGCACTTTGAAATCTGCTCCGTTTCTGCAGCATTAATGGTTTTGCAGTTTTTTTATGCTGCGGGAAATCCACAATGAAACATCGTGCACAATTTTATATACGGCTTTATCTGCAAAAAAAAATCCAGCACGTAATACAGTATGAAAGAGTAGATGAGATTATAAAGTTATATTACATGCATAAACTGCAGATTTTGGGTTTTTTTAAATCAGCACCACGTTAATAATCGATATTGGAGTAAAGGGCTTGTATGAAGTTTCTATCTTCAGGAGCGCAGCGCTCCACTCCTCTGCCAGGGGAGCAGCGTGCTCCTGAGGATCGCCTGCTCAATGGCTGAGCTGCTGGCCCAAACTGTCCGCTCCCCGCTGTGCAAGGTCACCTAGGCCGGCTGGATCCAGGGATCTGGATTGTTGTAGAGCAGCACTTACAAGCTACACAGGAAACAGCTTGCATGAGCACGCTCTCAGCCCAGAACAAGCCGAGTGGAAATCCCATAAAAGAAGTAAAACTGCAATTTTGCTTCTCAAAAATGATGAGACAACTTTGCATGGTGGGTGGCTCAGTGGTTAGCACCATGTATAAGGTAAAATCCGCATGTAACACAGACAGACTTTACTATGGAAGCAAAGCAGAAGATCGGCTATATGTGCAGGCACCTGTTCCCACATATCGAACATGGATTTTCCACTGCGCAGTTATGTGTTGGGCATAAAGTTCAGTTTATTGGTAGCAAAAACATTATCTCCACACAGTGAGGAAAAAAATAGCAGCATACGATGACCTAAGGTAGGGATGTTAAATCCCCTGCGTGTCTTACAGCAGATATCAATGGAAAGGACAAAATCTGCAAGATTTGAGGATTTTATTTTTTTTTTTGCCACTGCGGATAATGCAGAGAAACGTGAGATAGAAGATGGATGGATATTTCTCCGATGATGTAGAATTTCATCTCTTACTTTGGAATTACCTTTTCCTTGCCGCCCACTCACACCTACAGAGCGGCACATTACTCACTGCACCGTCACCCTGCGCGGATTGTTATTCTCAGCACCAGTAACTGGCGGTCTGCTCGTCAGCGAATCCCCCCCAAATTAATTATGCTCCAATATGATGACCTTAAAGGGGAAACTCACATCATTATCGGATGAACTGCGCCATTCATTAAACTTAAAGCGTTAACTCATGCAGTGCTGCATCTCGTTAAACAATATGCATGGAGGTTATTAAAAATTCGGCATCGTTTGGTTTTTACAGGTTTTTGTTTTCCTGCACATTGGTGGCTGCAATTTGACAGTGAGCGAATTCTGAGGGGGAAAGTCGATGCCTATTTTATCCGTCTTTTTCTGAGCTCCTCGCTGCTGAATTATGACCAAAAGGGGATTTTTGGTACTCACCGTAAAATCTTTCTTGGAGCCTTCACTGGGGGACACAGGTAACCTAAAGAAATCACAGTTCATGAGGCCTATGGTTGGAAGTGAGCACAGAGGAACTCAAGAAAAAACAGGAAACAATCAGAGTGAGCTCACTGATTAATTCTCAGATAACTCGTTCTGCAGCCGACCGTGTTCAGGGATGTAAACAGCATGGAAAAGCAACAATGCTATTTTTTTCACAAAACCCAACTGCAACTTTTTTTTTTTTTTTCCACTAATTAAAAAAAAAATCCCTGGAGGTCTCCATATCATTTAATAAATCAGCAGAACAATTCCCATTTTTGTCCTGATACTTTGGTATTTTTAATGACTCCCCTCACACTTATGCATGCTGGGCTTGGCTGAGCGTGAATATGTGCTCAATGGGGAGAGAAGACCAAGTCGCTAATGCACACTGCCAACTTTTCAAAGAATTGGGCATGCTGGATTTCAACATGCCCAATCCTTCTTTCAAACGCAATAGTAGGAGAGTTGAAACAAGTTTATATCAAACAGTTAGGGCTCGCTTCCACTTGCGATTAATTGATTGAAAATCTGATTGCATTAGTACCAATTTAATCCTATGCTTGTGGCATTTTTTTTCTTGCTCTGATTGGATCACGACTGGACTGGTAAAAAAACAAAAAAAACACAAAAAAAAAACAGCATGCTGTGACTGCATGCCAAATTCGGATCGCACGCACCCATATAAGTTTATGGATGCATGTGAAACATTGCACTGCACTCAGATATCAGCCGAGTGCAGTACGATTCCCGCCGACGGCAGCAGCGATTGAGAAATGAAGTTCTCAGTCTCCTCCACACCTGTGCTCCAAATCTCACATGCAACATTATTGGAGGATAGAGCACTGACACTTGGGATCACGCTCGCAGCAGAGCTGCATCTGAGGGTCATCAGGATATAGGATACCATATGCTAGTGGTCCCTCGGCCTGTTGATGGGCTCATCTAATGTGTATCGGCATCTTAAAGGATAGGAGAACCAGCGAGGACAGTATTTTTTTTTTTTCATATACCGGTATGTATTTGGCTAAAAAAAAAATTGGGGGGCTACTGGGTTTCGTTACTAGGTCTATTACTCGCTGCAGAATGGGTTAACCGAGCCTCCTGCCATGGAGCTGGTTCTGACAAGTTTATAAGTCCCATCTTCCTTTTTCGGAGCTCCTCTCAGCTGACTTATGACCGTATGATATTTCAGCTGAACTTTGTTTTAATATATCAGCCGAGAGGATTTCAGAAGAAGGAAGATTAAGTATTAAACTCTCCAGAATAAGTTCACTGACGGATCCTTAGTTAACTCACAGCCAGGAATACACAGTGCGACACACACCGACTACTGAATACAAACGGTGCAACATTTTTATTTAAAGACCAATTGGTAATTTTTTATTTTATTTATTTTTTTAACCAAAAATACATCCAAGTAACAAATATAATGACATTTTCTTAGATGTATTTTTGCAAAGCTCCCATCATTTGTCTAGTGAGGCACAGACCAGGAATTATGGAGGTTGTATGGTCCTGGACGCACGTAGTAATGGCTGCCTCCAGTGCCCGGTGAGCAATGTAAGGATGGAAATAACCCATTACAGAAGCCGTGTGATAAGACAAAACATTTACTTCTGATAGAAAGATCTGTAGAAAATTAAATCTCTTCTCCCACCCTATAAAATCAAGGACTGGAAAACAATTCGTAGGCAGCGAGGAGCCGGGATGATATGTGCAGAAAGCGCGGCACAAGAATCGACACCATGTGGCAGATATTTAATACGTGCAGCTGTATACGTTTAGAGGTCGCTCTGCTCGGGTTACCCACCGTATGGATGCAAGGAAAGACCGTGCCCGAGTGTGGGGGAGGGGGCCGCAGCACTGTGGGGTAAAGGCTTAGTGCCAGGACAGGTACCGAATGGCTTACGGTTTGTCAACTGCAGGTCACCGATCCTTCTATACAATGGGAGAAGAGAGATAGTGTTCTGCGAAGTGCGACGCCAACGCCCGGAGTGAATAAGACGCAGGTCAGCACCGGATCGTTGCCTTATTGATCTACCAGATAAAAATAAATTGCCTGTAAATCATCATCTAATTCATCGCAGTCCATAAAAATCCGAGCAGCTCGTTACATTCACAGGGAGGATTTTTAAACAGTCGCATTTCAAGTTTTACTGCTTTCCACCGCGAATGGGGGAACTAAGGCAACTTGTTATTTATCAGTCCTTTTCTTAAAAGGTGGCAGCACCAAAGGTGCCAAGTAGCCGGCCGGTCTTCTATAGAGTCCGGAAATTCTCACAAGTTTGGTGCAAGCCAGTTTAGGAACTTCATGGCCACTTCGAATCCAAGGAAACACGCCTGAGGAGGAGAAGAGATGAGGGGATTAATTAGTCGCAGTGCTTCGGTCGGTATTCTCTGCTAAATGGCTATCTGGTTCTGGGAAAGCTGGGTGACGGCAGCCATGGCTGAATTTTAATTTTTTTTTCCCTTTTCAGGCCATTGATTAACATATCAGTCTACATGAGGCCCGCACCATATAGGATTTAAGAGATTAGTTCCAGCCATGGTCATACTGAGTAATCCAGGATTATAAGTGGTCCTTCGATTGGTCTGGAAATCTGTTGTGATTAAAATGCTTTCAATTAGATTACCGTAAATGATTGGACCTGCTCAAACTAGGAAGAAAAAAAATATATATATACAAACACATATTTATGTTTTTGGTTTGTTTGTTTGTTTTTTTTTTGGGGGGGGGGGGTTGTTTGTTTTCTTTTTCCTTTTTTTTTTTTTTTTTATATACATACGGTATGTACATAAAATATTGCTTAAAAAAAAAGTATTTACAATAAAAAAAAAATGAACATGAAAAAGTCGTATGGGACCAAAGTGGCAAGGAGAATATCTACAGTCTATGTCCATATAGCAAAAAATAAAAAAAATACTTTAAAAAAAATAAAAATAAAATAATGATAGCCCTGGGAAGGCAGGGAAGAAATAACAGAAAATAAAAGGGGCCCAAGAGGCCGTATGATCCAGACCATTACTTACAGCATTGGCAGGGAAGGCACGGAGCATGACCGGCGTGAAGCCTTTATACAGTGATCCTATTCCTTCCTCACGGATTAATTCACGCAGCACATCCCGGAATCCGTTGGGATATTTTCCGGCCGGGGCTGTGGGACAGATGCAGTAAATGTACAGGCAGGACACTTTGTACTGTAGCAACCAATCACGAAGCAGCTTTCATTTTTCCAGTGCAGTTTAAGAAATTAAAGCAGAGCTCTGATTGGTTGCTATGGGAAACCAAGCCAGTCTCACCATTACACATTTGGGCCTAACTGTTGAGAGCAACCAGCCAGAGCTAAGCTGGAAAAATTATTGGTTGCCAAGGGCAACATCAGACTTTGACAACAGGTTTTATATAATCAGGTCCTGCTGGTCACCGATCAAACAATAGTATAGCGGGTGCCTCAATGAGTGAACACCGGCACAAACGGCACCATATCCACCGATACAACGGGGAGCTTTATGAAAGGGTGTACAGAGACATTTTTGTTGCCCATAGCAACCAAACGCAGTGTTGCTATGGGAAACACAGACCATTTCATTTACATCCCTGTTTGTTGCCATATTGCCCATGTATGCAAATCTAGCCTTGTCACATGTGGGCGTGGTCCTTAATACAACACCCATAAAAAGTTAGGCTCACGCCCACTTGGCTAACAAGGCTACATTTGTATACACAGAAGTAGTGGCTATGGCGGCAGACAGCAATATAAATGGCCGCTCTCACCTTTTGGATAATTGATGGGTGTTAATGCTTCAGCCCAAGAATGGGACCCTGGAATGCCCCTCTGGGCTGGAGCGGCAGCCGCACCTCCATCCTCTACGGAATTACCGGTGATGGCTGCTGACAGCAGTTGGCTTTGCCGGCAGACCATAGACATTGAATAAAAAAAATAAAATGGTGCACATGAGCTTCACTTCAGAGCCCAGTTATCGGAAGGAGCGGTGGTCCCAGCCGTCGGACCCCCACCCATCTGCAACTGATCGCCAATCCGAGCCTTTAATGCTGGGAAGAAGCCATATAATGTATCACCATATTGCAATGCTGGGAGTTGTAGTGCAGCGCCAACCCCACCACAGTTTGCCCTGCACTGCACAGCTCCATGCTGCATATATACGAGTATGTTGCGGGTTTTTTTTTGGCTGCCGCTCCACTTCAGACCCATCACAAGTGCAGCCCCGTGGAGACTAATTCAATTCACAAGAGGCTCGGAAATTATTAGCACTTGAAGAGGTGGAAAAAGAGCGAAGAGAGGAAGAATAGAACGGGATTTACTGAAATACAAGTCTCCTATTAACACGCCGGCCTGCAGACCCTCACAGCAAAGCCAGCACCCACCTGTCTGGAAACGAGATTTTAGCACGTCTGGGGGAATTGCCACAGACCAGTTAAAGATTCCAGCCATTCCTCCGGCGAAAAGAATTCGAGGAACACTCAGCTCAGTGACACTGTCAGGGATGGGGGATGGAGAAAAGGGAAGAAAAAAAATAAAATATATATATATATATATATATATATATATATATAAAAAGGTAACTTACAGCAGGACTGCGGCTTCGCAGCAGTAATATGAGAGACTGCACTATGCATAGGATATGTTTACAGGGCCCTGGAATGGTGACCGTGGGCTACTAATGTGGCCACTGGACTAGGGTTCCGAGATATTATTTGATAAACTTTAGTCAATCTTTCCCAACTCCCCTATACTTATGAACCCTCCGCCGAGCCTAGCACTCGTGCCTTTTCAGACACTTCTGGCAATGGAGTATCCCTCCAAAAAAAAGGATCAGACATAATATGTTGGGAAAGAGTCAGGCGGCCCCCCATATACATCAGATGGTCACCCGCTGTGGCTAAAATCGTCCCCCTTTCATCTCTTGTGTATGGGGGCCATTCGTTAGATGCATTGTGGCTCATGACCAGTCTGGAATCACACAAGTGAGCAGTGAATACTATAAAGAGGCAGGATATCCCTACAATGGCCCGTGTCCATCCCGGCCTTCAAGAAATGTAAACCCCCGAGAACAAGCTGCGATCGGCGCTGGTTTAAGGTCCTTTCCGATGAGCCCATACAAACCGTATGGCGATCATTATTACGATCCTTGTCGGCAGCACATCCCCCGTTTCAACAGGACGAGGTGCTGCCGAGGATTTTAAAGGTTCACATTCAGGATCTCACTGCTCATCTGTTGGCAGTTTACGGGCGCTGATAATTGGAATGAGAGTTTTTATAAAAATGGGTTCGGGTCGATTACCAGCTCGTGTGAAAAATCTCTAAGGAAGGGGATGTTAGCTGTGGATTTGCCATACAGATCTGCAGCAGGACAATCGGCAGCACTTTCCCTTTGAAGTGATGGAAAATCATTAGGATTTATGGTTCAATCTCCGGGAACCTTACAGATACTGAGAATGAAGGAGACGTACCCCCCATTTTGCATGGCCTTCCCCCTCTTATCTCACACGATGTATCAGCTATCTTTCTAAGCTTGTCTGACCACTTAGCTGCACCTTATATCTTCTATAGGCAGTTAAGCGATATAGCAGAGCTGAATGTGTTTTCCAGTGTTCGTTATGATATCTCTCTGCGTTAATGTAACACGGAGCTGTAATGGCAGTCCTATGAAACCAGGGAACATCGTGTTATTATAATGATCTTCTGCATCAATAATTTTATTCCTTTTCCTCCCCCCCCAGTTACTAAATAAACATGACACAGGGATAAAGGAGGTTACGTACCATGATGGATCGTCTAATACTTGGCTGATTATAGGGATTTACTTACACCAATTATATCTGTGCACACAACAAACCCTTCCCACGTCGGGTTGAGGACTCGTCGGGCCGGATATTCTGGCTCAGCCGATCCGTTCACAGGAATAAGCTAAACTAAGTTATACTAATTCAGAAACCACAAACGCCAGTGTCCCAGAGACAGGAGACGAGGACCAAGGAGCGGCGACCTCGAGTGATGCCCAAAATGAAGGAGACGCTCTTCCGTGTCTAATCGGCCCCCTTAAGAAGTCAGGAGATCAAGCTTCTCTGAATTGAAGCGAGACAAACAGGAGCGAAGGGGCCTTCGTATTTCATGCACTGTGGGGACCCCCAGCAGCTACACCCCCACAGAGCATATATTTACTACCATTACTGGAAGAGGGGTGGCCCAAACCCTCTAATGTGCTTTATCTTTTAAACCTCGCTGACCATACATTGTCCTGGTGCAAGTCAATGAGATGACCCTGCTCTGCAGCGACTATGCCATTACCTGTGGCCCTCAGGTGTCAGGACTCTCTTCAACCATTCGTAGGTCATAAAGTACATTCCACTCGCCGGCACATCTACGGCACAAAGCGAACAATCATTAACCAACAGCAGACAATAGAAATCCCAGCACAAACATGGCTGCCTGTACATCGACCCCAGCTATAGCCACCCACCTTTCCTATAGCCCCGAGAGACAAGTCTGCCTAGCAGAGGATCGATAGATCCACTAATATTGTATCACACCCCAATGATACAGCTTTGCTCGTCAGAAGCTTGGGAAAGCTGGATGGCAACCATTATAGGACCAGTAATAGTGGCCACTCAGGTTTCCCCAGATGCAGCCAGTAAAGAAAATTTTTATTGGTGATATGCTGTCGCTTTGAACAGGTTTTACCCCAAATTGATTGTTATCCTCTGTACAGACCTTGCTGATAACTGGGACCCCCAACAACTCAGAGCAAGACGAGGTGGAGCGTGCGCCCCTCTGCTCCAGTCATTGTCTATACAATGGCCAGTTCAGATCTCTCCGGCAGTCCCACAGACAATGAATGGACTGGAGGGGTGCATGCAACACCTCCTAATCTGGATCGGTAGGGGTCCGTGAGGCCAGACCTCCAGTGATCAGCAAGTTATGCCTTATTCCTATGAAAGGGGATAAACCTCTTAATATTGGCAAGTGTCTGACCTGTGGTACCCCAACAATATTAGAGAATAAAATAGATGCAGCTCTTGCACTTTTCTCTGCACAGCGGCGCTCAGAGAAAGGAGCGCCGCTGCAATTCTGTGCCCATCGCGTTTTCGGAGCTACACTGAGCAGACATTAGCGCCGTCTCTCCTTTATTCTCAGGCGCAGTGTTGCTCCCAAAAGGATCTGACCCCGATCCAATCATCCTTGGCCATTATTTTACAAGATGGGAATATCCCTTTAAAAATTTCAGTACAATAGGTGCTAAGCGCTGGGGTGGATCACGGACCCCATTGTTAGAGGACCCCTTCATATCTCACGGATCGGCTCAGGCCCTGGAAAACTATAGATCAGCAGGAAGAGTACAATTAGCTACCAGGAAGCCGGCCTGACCTTGAATCAAGTCATTTACGTCCCGGATTTGCAGAATTGTGCAGCCGTGACTCTGATTAGGATGTGAGATTTAATCAGCGCAATTATCGCACATCGCTCCTGAATCTCATTATCTACAGAAAGGGGGCTGACATTCTAATGCCAAGGGCTGCGGCCAGGGTAACCGGGTGAGAAATGGTGATGGGTCCCCCTAAATCTACACTTTCTTCCCTGTTCTATCCCTGGCGTATGACATCTGCTTGGTATTGGCTCCCCCTAGTGTTACTTATGATATCTGCAGTGTGAGAGGCCCCATGCATCCTCCATCCTATATACCTCTCATGAGGGTCAGCACCGTCCCCTTGTATATTCCTCGGATTCCAGCCTCTCTGTAGATTTGCTTGGCGCAGTCCATGGGGCCGGCATATTTCATTTCTCCAGTGGCCGCCTGAATCTGGAAGACAAAAGCATATTTTCAGTGCATGGTCTCTTCATGAGCAGGGTTCGGACCTTCCTAATTGTCCAGTATATCAGGTGAGGTGGTCATCATCTTTATTCGCTCACATGATCAATGAAGCGACTCCTTACCTTCACGATTTTGATTTATAACCATAAAGCCGTTAGAGGATTAAATCAAACTTCTAAAAAGTTGTACAGAACTTAAAAAAAATAAATAAAAAAAACAACATGGCTACTTTCCCACAAAACAGCGCCACAACTTTCCACAGGTTGTGTGTGGTATTACATCTCAGTCCTATCCATTTTAATCCCTTAACGACCACCGATACGCCTTTTTACGGCAGAAGAGTTAAGGGTACTTATGCCTCAGCGCAGCTTTTTAACAGCGCTGAAAAAAATTATAAAATTTATACAACGCGATTTTCTAGATTTTATTTTTGATATTCTATCTCTCAATGTTAACATTAAGCTACCCTTAAAATTATGGATTGTTCATGTCTTTGTCAGTGGGCAAAATTACAAAATCAGCAAGGGATCAAATACTTATTTCCTTCACTGTATGCATGGCCCCCAGCAGAAAAGAACAAAAAAAACAAAACAATTCTTACCTACCTGTGCGCCCTCGCAGCGTCCTGTGCCAGCAGCTGTTTTATGCTTGTAAGCAGCACATGGCAGTGACGTCATGTGCTGCTTATAAGCTGGATAAGAGGACAGCTGCTGGAATATACACAGTTCTCCACGCCAGGACTGTGTGTGTGTGGAGCACAGTGAGTATTCAGTGCTCTTTAGCGAGCAGTATCAGCAACAGCCGCTGGGTTCCTGAAGCTTCCGGGCTTTCACGTGTGTCCCTACTAAAGAGAAGGAATATTCACTGCATTCCACGCCTAATGGGAGTAGAGAGCAGTGAATATTCATTGCCTTAAGTAGCCTGCACACTCCAACGCTGGGCAGCTGCCAACACTGTGCTCTCTATTAAAGAGAAATTAATATTCACTCCTTTCCATGCCCATGGGCGTGGAATGGAGTGAATATTCATTTATCTTTAGCAGTGGGACCAGGAGTTAGCCGCAGCAACCGGCTCCTGCCTCCTGTCACCCGTTGCTCTGCCGCTCCCCCACCACACCCAGATTAGGGACATCTGGACTATAAGACGCACCTCCCATTTTTGGAGGAAAAAGGTCTTATAGTCCAAAAAAATAAGGATAGATTTTTTTTTTCTTCTTTGATTTGTTTCGCCATAATTGCATTTTTCTGATTGAAAATGTGCCATTTGATTTGGATTTTTTTTTTTTTTTAAACTGCATTTACCTTACAGGTTAAAAACGTTAATGTTGGAGTGTTTTTGCATTGGA
The DNA here is from genome assembly GCF_051348905.1 of Ranitomeya variabilis. Taxonomy (NCBI): domain Eukaryota; kingdom Metazoa; phylum Chordata; class Amphibia; order Anura; family Dendrobatidae; genus Ranitomeya; species Ranitomeya variabilis. Next base: position 206,093,000 of record NC_135239.1, read on the forward strand.
AAAAAAAGGGGAGAGAAACCTTGATTTTATTTTTTTTTTAAACTGCAAGTGGTTCAGTATAGCAGTATGTGGTAAAATAGTGACATTAACCCCTTACTGACCTCGGACGTACTATACCGTCCGAAGTCAGCTCCCCTGCTTTGATGCAGGGCTCCGCGGTGAGCCCGCATCAAAGCCGGGACATGTCAGCTGTTTTGAACAGCTGACATGTGCCCGCAATAGGCGCGGGCAGAATCGCGATGTGCCCGCGCCTATTAACTAGTTAAATGCCGCTGTCAATTACAGACAGCGGCATTTAACTACCGCATCCGGCCGGGCGGCCGGATATGACGTCATCGCCGACCCCCGTCACATGATCGGGGGTCGGCGATGCTTCTGAATGGTAACCATAGAGGTCCTTGAGACCTCTATGGTTACTGATCGCCGGTGGCTGTGAGCGCCCCCCTGTGGTCGGCGCTCATAGCACACCTGCAATTCTCCTACATAACAGCGATCTGATGATCGCTGTTATGTAGCAGAGCCGATCGGGCTGTGCCTGCTTCTAGTCTCCCATGGAGGCTATAGAAGCATGGCAAAAGTGAAAAAAAAAAGTTTTTAAAAATGTGAAAAAAATAAAAAAAACATAAAAGTTTAAATCACCCCCCTTTCGCCCCAATCAAAATAAATCAATAAAAAAAAAAAATCAAACCTACACATATTTGGTATCGCCGCGTTCAGAATCGCCCGATCTATCAATAAAAAAAAAGCATTAACCTGATCGCTAAATGGCGTAATGAGAAAAAAAATCGAAACGCCAGAAATACGTTTTTTTGGTCGCCGCGACATTGCATTAAAATGCAATAACGGGCGATCAAAAGAACGTATCTGCACCAAAATGCTATAATTAAAAACGCCAGCTCGGCACGCAAAAAATAAGCCCTCACCTGACCCCAGATCACGAAAAATGGAGACGCTACGAGTATCGGAAAATGGTGCGATTTTTTTTTTTTTTTTTTTTGCAAAGTTTGGAATTTTTTTTCACCACTTAGGTAAAACATAACCTAGACATGTGAGGTGTCTATGAACTCGTACTGACCTGGAGAATCATAATGGCAGGTCAGTTTTAGCATTTAGTGAACCTAGCAAAATAGGCAAGCAAAAAACAAGTGTGGGATTGCACTTTTTTTGCAATTTCACTGCACTTGGAATTTTTTTCCCGTTTTCTAGTACACCACATGGTAAAACCAATGATGTCATTCAAAAGTACAACTCGTCCCGCAAAAAATAAGCCCTCACATGGCCAAATTGACGGAAAAATAAAAAAGTTATGGCTCTGTGAAGGAGGGGAGTGAAAAACGAAAACGGAAAAACGAAAAATCCCAAGGTCATGAAGGGGTTAATGAGCAAAAAAAAATAAAGAAATAGAGACCATGGCGGCCTTCAATAGGCCTCTAGCTGCCATGTATACCTATTGGCACACAGAGATTGTGTGCGGGGTTTAGAGGGGGCAATATGCACCGGACGATAGCGAGGACCATGTGGCTACAGGAGCTCCTTTTTCTCAAAGAGCACAACGTCACCACCTGCTGCCCATAGGAAGGAACTGCAGGATGACAATTTTTTTTTTTTAAACTACATGTACCATAATGCACTGCGGTTACAATGTACTTCACTTCTTCCATACCTGTAATAGACATTTGATTCTCTCACCAGGTGCCATAATTGCTGTTGTAAAGACCCCGGATAACATGCCGGCTGCAAATAGCTGGGGATACCTAGAAACAAGAAAGATAGAGAGTTGTACAGCAAAGTAAAGACTGGCATCATGATCTGCAGAAGTCTGGGCTAGTACTGGGCAGAGTGGAGGGTGAATCTACATATACTATTAACACACGAGCACAGAGTATGGACACTGACAGCCGGGGACAGGTACCTTACACAGCAGGGCGAAGGTAGGGGTGTCAGGAACAAGCCCCTCCAGTATTCACAGCCTAGAAGAGCAGTAATTAAGAAAGAGGGGCAACCAGAGATCACGGCATTATGGTCACGCATGGTATAAAGGGACGCTAAAGCCAAGTTCTTCTGTGCAATTTACTGTTCTCTGTTATCAGCCATTTGAAATTAGGACAAGAGAAGCCCAGAAATATCTCTGCCCAATGACTACTACTTTATGTCGCATATCCAGATTCATCCACCTTGATAGGTCCCTTTAGCTGATCGTATCTCTGCCTGCTGTCAGTGAATGGAGCCCGATATATCCCACAGGTCAGGGGGTACTGCTGTGGTTTGTGATGGGGGAATTGGTCCACCGGGTAATGATAACGATCAGCCATAACATTAATAAAAGGTGACGCAAGCGACACTGAACCTGGTTACATTGACGTCAATGGGTGATAAGCGGTGGGGCGCGCAGAGCGTCATAACTGTGAAGCAAAGTCGTCAAGACCCGCAGAGCATCACAGCTATGATAGAAAGGAGTCAGCTTTGATAGAAAGAGGTCAGGACCCGCAGGGCATCGCAGTTATGACAGAATGGAGTCCGGACCCGCAGAGCATCATAGCTATGAAAGAAAGGAGTCAGAACCCGCAGAGTATCATAGCTATGATAGAAAGGAGTCAGGATTCGCGGAGCAATTTGGAAAAAAAAAAAAAACTGGAACAATAAAGGGCAAAAAGGTTCTTATCCGAGACACAGTGGGGAGACCAAAAGTAATGATACTCCCCTCTTACGGTTGTGTACTCACAACCACTGAAAAGCTCAAGGCTGCTGCAGACCCACGGGGCTTGGAAAAGGTAAAAAGGAATGGAAGGGTTAATCTCCGCTGCCAATATAGTAGAATGGAGGAGGAGAACAATATCCAAACTTCTTCATCAGCACAAACCACTATAGATTGTCCCGATGACAAAGTTTTGAACGTCGAAATGCGTCGCCTAAAAACCGCATTCCTGGATATTATTCTCCTCTTTCAAGATACACGGAGCATCACAGCTGTGATAGAAAGACAGCTACGGTAAAAAGGAATCATACTGCAGCGGTGATAGATAGGTCATAGAGCCATCTTCTACTTTCTTCACAGGTATTGTCTGAAGAGGTTCATCCGTCAAGGACAGAAAACCAACTGATTTGGGAGAGAGGTGCCGCAATATTAATAAGTTAGAACAGCTTTGGGCTTCCTGGATGGATGAACCAGGGATCCCGTTGAGAGAATTAGTGAGATATAGATTGGGCTTGATTTAATAATGCAGATTATGAGAGATATGATCCATGTTTATCCCATAAGCAATAATAATGACTGCACAGCTAGAAGCTCCAAAAGGAGAGGTTTTCTTTTTAGGCATTACAGTGGTGATGGTGACATGTTTTGTCCCTTTTTTTTTTGTTTGTAGAATGGGAATTTTTGTTTTTAATTTAAATTTGCTCTTTCCCTTTCCATGTCCCATTCCCCCCCCACCTTCCCAGTTGTTCTTAATTTTCTGTGTTTACCCGAAGACAGTAATATGTTTGTGTAAAAATTGTTGGAAAACTTAAATAAAGATATTAAAAAAAAAAAAACTTAATAGAAAAGTCTGTGTCTTACGTGAGAATTTCCTCCGGATGCTTCTGCTGCAGTTTCTTCCCAAGACCAAACCCGAGAAAGCAAACTGCATACATTGGGGTGACCCCAATGATGGGGGCCGCCATCCCCTTGTACAGACCCTTGATGCCCTGAAGCAAAGAAGGTAAGAAATGAGTCACTTCCCCAAACTACACAGAAGTCATCACTCCAGGATGGAGTAATCTCTCCTGGGATAAGGGGCTGTCAATGAATGTTTGCACCGCTTATCTCGAGCACTCTTTTCTGTTACCTGCGGACTTTTTCCTTTTTTAGTGGTGGGGAGAGAGACTGTAAGGGCAATCAAATGACGCTGCATGAATCAGTCACCAGCCAATATCTGTACAAGTACAGGTACAAAGTGCTACTGAGTGCGTGGAAGAGAGATCAGGGGATAAGTTAGTGAGCCAATAGGCCGGTCTAAACAAACGAGTTTTAGGGTATGTGTCCACGTGCAGGAAACGCTGCGTGTTTGACGCTGCGCAGAGCCGCAGCATCAAACACGCAGCGTCCAGATGTTACAGCATAGTGGAGGAGATTTTATCAAATCCCGTCTCCACTATGCGTGGTAACACGCACCCGGCGGCCCTGCGATTCTGGACATGCTGCACGTCTTTTTAGATCGCTGCACCGCCACTAGGTATAACACAGGGCCCTATGAGTGGGGTGCGATGATGCCGGATGTGTGCAATGAACACATCCGGCGTCACAGAATGGGGCGGGGCTTAGGGCAGAGCGGGTTTGCCGCTCCGTCCATACCGCCGGCCATCCTGAAGGTGGACACATACCCTTAAAGGCACACTTGAAACTGTGGGTATTGGGAATTAACAGAATTGCACGAGGTAGTGCATTACAGAAAACAGGTGCAGCACGAGAGAAGTCCTGGAGAGGGAAATGGGAGGTTCTGATTACAGAGGATGTTAGCCTTAGATCATTAGCAGAACGGAGGGCACGGGTAGGGTGGTAGACTGAGACAAGGGAGATGTGAGGTGGGGGCTGAACCGTGGAGCACTTTGTGGGTGAGAGTGATGAGTTTATATTTTACTCTGGAGTGGATGAGTAACCAGTGCAACGACTGGCACAGGGTAGAGGCATCGGTGTAATGGCTGGTGAGGAATATGATCCTGGCTGCAAAATTCAGGACAGATTGGAGCGGGGAGAGTTCAGTAAGAGGGAGGCAGATTAGTAGAGAGTTGCAATAGTCCAGGCAAGAATGAGTAAGAGCTCCAGTAAGATTTTGCAGAGTCAAAGGTAAGAAAAGGTAAAATTCTAGAGAGGTTTTTGAGGTGTAGATGAAAAGAGCGAGCGACTGATTGGATGGGGGGGGGGGGGGGGGGTGAAAAAGTTTTGAATAATATACTGGGAAGTAATGGTGGAACTACACACGGAAATGGCAATGTCGGGCATAGGTAGGTTAGAGGAGGGAGGAAACAAGGACTTCAGTTTTAGACAGAGGGAGGACATGATGTCAGAGACAGCGGTAAGACAATCCCTAGTATTTTGTAGTAATGCAGGCGGGATATCAGGAGATGATGTGTATAATTGATGTAATCAGCATAGAGATGATAATGAAAACCCGAATCTACTGATGCTTTGTTCAATAGGTGCAGGGTACAGGGAGAAGAGGAGGGGACCTAGGGCTGAACCCTTTATGTTCCAGATGGTACATGTGACCCCAGAATGGTGCAGTCTCTTCAGATATCTGCCTGGCAGAGCTGCCCATAGAGTTTACCACAGTTTAATCCTTAATCTCATTTGAACATGGAAATACGAGAAGCAATGGACTGAAACTAAACAGGAAAAGACACAGATTAGATGTTAGAAAAAAAAGAATTTGACAGTGATCTATGAGTGGAACAGGCGGCCACGAGAGGTGGCGAGTTCTCCTTCAATGGAAGTCTCCAAACAGAGGCTGGACAGACATCTGTCTGAGATGGCTTAGTGAATGCTGCAGTGAGCAGGGGGTTGGACCAGATGACCCAGGAGGTCCCTTCCAACTCAAACATTCTATGATATTGTCTGAATTTATGGTAAAAAAAAAGTAAACCGTTCTTGAGAATATTAACAGTTTTATTAACAACTTGTTACCTTGGAGACAGACCACCTCTGCTCTCTATAGCTTGGAAGCCCTGCGCTGAAGCAGGCCGAGAGCAGGAGGTAATGGCACACTCCACGATCCTGGATAGTTTCAAAGCTGCCCTTACAAGCTCAATAGGAAAGAGCTTGTAAGCACTGCTCATGTTCTGCTGTCTAACAACAGTGGTCAGTCTCCAAGGCAACGAGATGTAAACAAATAAAAAAAAAAAACAACACATTTCTCAAAAACACCTGAAAATTTTAATAAGAGGTAAATTACAAACTTGCGTGAGCTTGCATCTATCTATGAGGATGGGAATATTCGGTGAGCTTTTCTGCATAGAATATCACAATGCTTTTCTCTGACGCAATGATACCCGGCAATATCTTCCCATAATTCTGCAGTCTAGAAATGGAAGCAGTTACTGACAGAAACCACAGTGGGCTCCGGTTACTGATGCGGGACCCCAATATTTCCCCAGCTGGGGGCCGGCCATAGTTAACAGATGAGAATACCTCATTTACAATCGTCTTCTTAAAGCAGTCGAAGGTCCCCGAGTACAGAGGGGTCTGCCCCGGACCCGGCTTCACTTGTGTCTGAATCCGAACCTAAAACATAAAAAAAAAAAAAAAACACACAACACAAAACATATATAAGAATATTTACAAGTAACTAACATACTTTTTTTTTTTTTTTTTTGGGGGGGGGGGGGGGCGAGTTATAGCTTAATTTTGGCTATTTTGGGGCGCATCCACTCCAGGAACCTCACCTCACTTTCCTAAAACCCTGAATGGCTTTAGTGCCCGATTCTGCCCCATTTTCTTGCCCCATGAGAGCAGCCATACTAGTAGTTTCCCAGGAAAAGATAGAAACATTTTTTTTTTCCTAAACTTTGTTTCTGTTCCTTTTAATAAGTTTAGGAGAAGAATACAAATAACAAAGTGTCACCGATGCCCCAGGAGCCAACGTACAAGTCACACGATGCAGCAGAGCCGCCCTCTAGCCTGTAACCTCTTACCTAAAAACTTGTGAACGCCAGCGCCCCCTGCAGGTGGCTGTGCAGATGACACCTTCCTGCAAAACTGCTCTAAAAAAGTCGCACCAAAGTTGCACAAATGTTTTTTTTTTTAACCCGGCCTTAAGGGGATGATGAGCACAAAACGTTTTGGGGTTTTTTTTCCCACTGGTGGACAAAACTGACTTCATAAAGCTGCAATGATTTTATCGCTTTTTTTTTTTATTATTATTTTTCCTGCATTTTTTTTTGCAGGTTTGCGGCTGTGTGTACACCGAAGAGATATTTCTGCACTGAAACCCAAAGTATTGACAAGAAAAATACTTTTTTTTTTTTTTTTTTTTTATCTCCCATTCATTTGAATGGGTGAAAAAAAGCAATGAAAAAATTGATGATGCAGATATGAAAAAAAAAAAACCTGCTGTGATTGGTCAAATCTGCATGGGGAAAAAGCAGCAGCGTGTGCATGAGACTTCAGAAACCGCACTCACTGTGCTGGTAATGAAAAACGCCGCAGCTTTTACAAAGAAATAAAAAAGACGCAGAGTGTGACCAGGTCCGAGCCGCTCTCTCTCAGGCGTCTTCTGGGCATTCCTTACCCCATGTCCGTGGTTACGATGCTCCGGTGACTCCGGCAGCGCTCACCTTTATAGTGTCCAGCGGATGTCCAGCAAACACCAGGCACACTCCTCCGAAGCCCCCTGCAAAAAAGTTCTTCACGGGGCTGACGACTTGCTGCTTCTTCTCCGCCATGATGACCGCAGTCTCCGGCACCGGACAGTGACAGCCGCCTCCCGCACTCAGGACAAGGTTTACTCCCGCGACCTTCGCCCTAATTTCCCTTAAAGGAAACTGACCAATCACAACAGTTATCCCGACAGCTCCTAACCAATCAAATGTTACTATATCAACGACTTCCGCCCTCACTCGCCGACTGACAGGCCTCTCTACCAATCATCGAGTGACTTTTTAAACTTCCGCCCTTCCTTAGGCTTTCCGAAGGTGACGTCATCCAAAATAGAATGAGTGACAACTCAAAACACCTATCAACGGGCTGATTTTTTTTCATAAACCACGCCTTCTTAAAGGAAACGCACCCTGATTAATTAGCTGTGATCACTAGAGGTAAAACCGTCGCACATTTCCAGTCTCCGTTACTGACAGAAGCAATAACTGTTCATAACGTGAAGACAACGTGCGCCCCGAATCTGATGCTCTCAGCGCCGTGCAGACTCGTGCCTACACCTGGAACTTGATCACGTGCTGTGCTGCAATCTCTGTGTCGCCATGTTTGAAATGGGCAGAGTTATTTAAAGAGATATACACATCACAATGTAAAAGCAGTCATAGTATCTAAATGGGTAGTGAGCACTAAAAATAAAATTTTCAAAAAAGTACATTATCAGTAATGCAATGTATGTACACAGTGACTGCACCAGCAGAATAGTGAGTGCAGCTCTGGGGTATAATACAGGATGTAACTCAGGATCAGTAATGTAATGTATGTACACAGTGACTGCACCAGCAGAATAGTGAGTGCAGCTCTGGGGTATAATACAGGATGTAACTCAGGATCAGTAATCTAATGTATGTACACAGTGACTGCACCAGCAGAATAGTGAGTGCAGCTCTGGAGTATTATACAGGAGGTAACTCAGGATCAGTAATCTAATGTATGTACACAGTGACTGCACCAGCAGAATAGTGAGTGCAGCTCTGGGGTATAATACAGGAGGTAACTCAGGATCAGTAATGTAATGTATGTACACGGTGACTTCACCAGCAGAATAGTGAGTGCAGCTCTGGAGTATAATACAGGAGGTAACTCAGGATCAGTAATATAATGTATGTACACAGTGACTTCACCAGCAGAATAGTGAGTGCAGCTCTGGAGTATAATACAGGATGTAACTCAGGATCAGTAATGTAATGTATGTACACAGTGACTGCACCAGCAGAATACTGAGTGCAGCTCTGGAGTATAATACAGGATGTAACTCAGGATCAGTAATGTAATGTATGTACACAGTGACTGCACCAGCAGAATAGTGAGTGCAGCTCTGGAGTATAATACAGGAGGTAACTCAGGATCAGTAATATAATGTATGTACACAGTGACTGCACCAGCAGAATAGTGAGTGCAGCTCTGGGGTATAATACAGGATGTAACTCAGGATCAGTAATGTAATGTGTGTACATGGCGACTGCACCAGCAGAATAGTGAGTGCAGCTCTGGGGTATAATACAGGATGTAACTCAGGATCAGTAATGTAATGTATGTACACGGTGACTGCACCAGCAGAATAGTGAGTGCAGCTCTGGGGTATAATACAGGATGTAACTCAGGATCAGTAATGTAATGTATGTACACAGTGACTGCACCAGCAGAATAGTGAGTGCAGCTCTGGTGTATAATACAGGATGTAACTCAGGATCAGTAATGTAATGTATGTACACAGTGACTGCACCAGCAGAATAGTGAGTGCAGCTCTGGTGTATAATACAGGATGTAACTCAGGATCAGTAATGTAATTTATGTACACAGTGACTGCACCAGCAGAATAGTGAGTGCAGCTCTAGGGTATAATACAGGATGTAACTCAGGATCAGTAATGTAATGTATGTACACAGTGACTGCACCAGCAGAATAGTGAGTGCAGCTCTGCTTATCAGAACCTTCTCCTGCAGCTGCTTCCCCCCTTAGAGTTATTGATACATTGGTGATCTGACCCATTACTGCCATCATGTCATAATTCTGTTGTCTGGTGTCCCGGAACCAGGCGCTCCTTCCCTGACCGTAATGCTAGGGGCACCCTATCTCACACTGTTCCCCGAATTACTTCTGATAGTGAAGATATTGGAGCCACGTACCTTGCCTTAGCTCCTGAATCTGCCCAAAGTCTGCACCCTTCCCGCACCCAGGGGAGAGGAGCGTAGTAGTGTAATACAACACCGAGACTAACAAGGTAATACAAACAGGGATAAAGGAAAATAACAATCATACAAATATACTCACACAAACAACAGAGGTATGCATCGGGGAGTGGAGGATGAGGTTAAACCAAAGCAGGAGAAGAAAGGGAATTGTCACACACTCAGAACCTAGCAACAGTCACAGAAAAGTCCTCTAAATGCCTTCTTAAACAACAACGAACCACCATCTCCTAACCATGCAGTATAAGCTAGCTCTGGCAGAGTACTAGCCACGCCCCAGATTATATAGGAGATGAGAGTGTCATACAGTGAACAGCTGAGCCTTAATGCAGGAAAGCTTCCAGGAGCTCTCAACTGAGCAGATTAACCCCTCCACTGCTAAAAGAAACCTGCACTGTTCAATATGAAGGTGAAGCTCTTCTAATCAGTGCAGAAGTAGGAGAAATCAGATGCTGCACTCTTCTGGCTCCTCTCTGTCGTGCTAACCCCGTGACAGTATCGCCTTTCCACGAGGGACCCCTGGAACAGCAGATCCGGGTTTATCAGGGTGTGCCACATGAAAAACCGTATCAGCCTGGCTGCATGGATGTCAGATGCTGGTACCCGCATCCTGTCTTCAGGACCGCATCCCTTCCAGTGTACAAGATACTGCAGAAATGGGTGAGCTAAGGGCGAATCAACAATCTTTGCTATTTGAAATTCCAAATTTCCATCCACCATCACTGGAGATGATGGTACAGAGGAAGCAACATATTTTTTTTAGTTCAGATCGATGAAGCACATTATGAATCCTAAAGATGGGCAGCAAAGCAAGGAGGAATGCTACGGGATTGATGATGGCCACAATCTTATAAGGACTGATGAATCTGGGACCCAGTTTCCAAAAGGGAATCTTCAACTTAATGTTCCTTGAGGACAACCACACCAAGTCACTAACACACAGGTCTGGACCCACCAAACGTCTCCGATCAGCCACACTCTTATATTTGGACCCACCAAACGTCTCCGACCAGCCACACTCTTATATTTGGACCCACCAAACGTCTCCGACCAGCCACACTCTTATATTTGGACCCACCAAACGTCTCCGACCAGCCACACTCTTATATTTGGACCCACCAAACGTCTCCGATCAGCCACACTCTTATATTTGGACCCACCAAACGTCTTCGATCTGCCACACTCTTATATTTGGACCCACCAAACGTCTCCGACCAGCCACACTCTTATATTTGGACCCACCAAACGTCTCCGATCAGCCACACTCTTATATTTGGACCCACCAAACGTCTTCGATCTGCCACACTCTTATATTTGGACCCACCAAACGTATCCGACCAGCCACACTCTTATATTTGGACCCACCAAACGTCTCCGACCAGCCACAGTCTTATATTTGGACCCACCAAACGTCTCCGATCAGCCACACTCTTATATTTGGACCCACCAAACGTCTTCGATCTGCCACACTCTTATATTTGGACCCACCAAACGTCTTCGATCTGCCACACTCTTATATTTGGACCCACCAAACGTATCCGATCAGCCACACTCTTATATTTGGACCCACCAAACGTCTCCGATCAGCCACACTCTTATATTTGGACCCACCAAACGTCTCCGATCAGCCACACTCTTATATTTGGACCCACCAAACGTCTCCGATCAGCCACACTCTTATATTTGGACCCACCAAACGTCTTCGATCTGCCACACTCTTATATTTGGACCCACCAAACGTCTCCGATCAGCCACACTCTTATATTTGGACCCACCAAACGTATCCGATCAGCCACACTCTTATATTTGGACCCACTAAACATTTCTGATCAGCCACACTCTTATATTTGGACCCCATATTCCTCAAATTATCAAGATCCCTCTGCCTCACAGAGGTAATTGATGATGAAAACCGCTCCTCTTCAGGTATTCCAGAAAACAAATCCTATTAAATGAGCTGAACTGAGGATGAAATCCGTATGCCTCGAAAAATGAGAACTGACCAGTAGACTCATGACAAAGATTACCGTAGTTACCGCACATTCAGCTAGAGGTAAGTAGGTAACCCAATCCTCCTGATTCTCAGGCACAGAACACCTAAGATATGTCTCCAGATTCTGGTTGACCCATTCAGTTTGCCCATTAGACGGCGGGTGAAATGCTGAAGACAACGACAGTTGGATCCCCAGACGGGTGCCCTCCAAAACAAACTGCACCCTCTGGTCAGAAACAATATCAGTCGGGATCCCATGTAATTTTACTATCTCACGGATGAAAATTTGCTCCAAGGACTTGGCGTTCAGTATAGTGGGTAGCGCAATAAAATGTGACATCTTACTGAATCTGTCCACCACCACCAAACTTACTGTATTCCCTGCCGACACAGGTAGATCAGGGATAAAATTGTCTGCTAAATGAATCCAAGGTCTACTGGGTATCACCAATGGTTAGAGAGACAAGACAAGTATGAGAGGTCTTAGAATGCGCACAGACGCTGCAGGCGAAAACCAAAGAGAGAAAAAGCATGCCCATATAACAGGGAACACCCAAACTCATTAAACTTGCCAAAAGCTTTTTTATTTTGATTGCACAAAATGAACAAAGCACATAAGACACACTAACAATTAAAACATATAAAAACACAATGTGAAATACTCAATGGTCATGCCTTATAATAAAGTCCATGATCCAGCTGCCTGCTCAAACTCAAATTGCTGATATAAGCACCAGAACATGCATGTGAAAATCCCTCAATGACAATGAAACTGCATATATAATGACAAATCTTGTATATAATATTATGCATACCATAAACACATGCACGTTAATACACTAACCTAACTATTCACTGTACCATATAACCAATAAGGTGGGAAGGAACATGGTCAGTCCTGAACAAAACTTAAAGTTTAGTCTAGCCTGAGAAGTCCAGGCTAAGTAAATCTGTATGTTTCCAAGACCATGTGGTCCCTGTTCAGCAAGTAATGTTAATGGGACCCAGGCTATAATGGTATACAAAACCTGTTCCACCGCAGGCAAGGGAAAGAAGGCCAATACTCAGACCCCATGATTGGGGTGTGCACAAGTCCAATGGAGCGTCATTTGAGCTGAGAGCAGGTGCGGGTGAGAACCCCACGAGTATCGCCACCACAGTTGTGGCTTCTTCAGGGGAAAGAAGTGAAGACTCTGCAGGCGGCTACATACTCCAGAACATCCTGATGTAGCCCTGCCCACCAAAAATGGAGGGTAAGAAAATCTGTGGTGGCTTTATTATCGGGATGTCTGGCCAAGACCGAATCATGATGTTCACTAAGAACTCTCAGACGGAGATTCACAGGCACAAACTGATTACCTAAGAGACAGGCAGCAGGAGCGTCCCCCTGAGCCTCAACAACCTCAGTGAACAGCTGAGAGCCTTAATGCAGGAAAGCTTCCAGGAGCTCTCAGCTGAGCTCAACTGAGCAGATCAACCCCGGCACTGATAAAAGAAACCTGCACCATTTTGAATGACGGTGAAGTGCTTCTAATCAGTGCAGAAGTAGGAGAAATCAGACGCCGCGGTCTTTTGGCTCCTCTGTGACACATCATCTGTACTCCAAATGAGTAGGTGTCTGACATAAATGCAGCTGAAGGCAGCAAATAGACGAGAGAAACCGCTTATATTAATTTTTTTCAGGACTAAAGACAAATCACCTAATAAAGTGAATTGCAAAGTTCATAACTTTCCCTGCTGGACAAAATTATTAAAAAAAAAATTTAGATTAGAACTCTATAGCGCAATCTGATGGAAGTAAATCACAGAGAAAAAAGCAGAGATGATTACCTGCTGAAGCCTCCAAACAGATGCACTAGCAGGGCGCATCGGACCCGATTAATGATGGCAAAAACACAGGTGCAAAAAATGTTTTGCACATGTGTTTTTGCCATCATTAATCGGGTCCGATGCGCCCTGCTAGTGCATTTGTTTGGAGGCTTCAGCAGGTAATCATCTCTGCTTTTTTCTCTGTGATTTTTTTCAATTTTTGGAGGATTTTTAAGTCCTCTTTTTGTGTCTGTGAGCTTTTACTATCTGATGGAAGTAGAATCCTTCAAGTTATATGTATATAGATGGATAATCTGTTGTGAAATTGGATTTTGGGCTCCCCCTGTGGCCACTGGTGGAATTGAACTGGTGTGCATCATCCTCTCTGTTCACCTGTTTCCATCAGGATGTGGGAGTCGCTATTTAGCCTTGCTCCTCTGTCACTTCCATGCCGGTCAACATTGTAATCAGAAGCCTTTCTGTGCATGTTCCTGCTGCTAGACAACTCCCAGCTAAGTTGGACTTTAGTCCTTGTTTGTTTTTGCATTTTGTTCCAGTTCACAGCTGTAGTTTCGTTTCTGTGTCTGGAAAGCTCTTGTGATCTGAAATTGCCACTCTGATGTTATGAGTTAATACTAGAGTCTTAAAGTAATTTCAGGATGGGTTTTGATAGGGTTTTCAGCTGACCATGAAAGTGCCCTTTCTGTCTTCCTGCTATCTAGTAAGCGGACCTCAATTTTGCTAAACCTATTTTCATACTACGTTTGTCATTTCATCTAAAATCACCGCCAATATTTGTGGGGGCCTCTGTCTGCCTTTCGGGGAAATTTCTCTAGAGGTGAGCCAGGACTATATTTTCCTCTGCCAGGATTAGTTAGTCCTCCGGCCGGCGCTGGGCGTCTAGGGATAAAACGCAGGCAACGCTACCCGGCTACTGTTAGTTGTGCGGCAGGTTTAGTTCATGGTCAGTTTAAGTTTCCATCCTTCCAAGAGCTAGTTCTTATGTTTGCTGGGCTATGTTCTCTTGCCATTGAGAACCATAACAGTTTGACCGGCCAAAAAAGGGTTAAATTAATTGACAGAGAAAGGAGAGAAAGGAGAAGTCTGCTGAAGATTTTTTTATTTTTTTTTTTCTCAGTTCTGAGTGTGCTTGTAATTGAATCTCTTGCAAGTCTGCCTATATTGCAGCCTTTCTCTCTCTCTCTCCTTCTAATCCTGGAATGGCTCTGTATTCACCTGTTTAAAATGGATGTTCAGAGTTTGGCTGCAGGTTTGAATAATCTCACCACGAAAGTTCAAAATTTACAAGATTTTGTTGTTCGTGTTCCTATATCTGAACCTAGAATTCCTTTGCCTGAATTTTTCTCGGGGAATAGATCTTGCTTTCAAAATTTCAAAAATAATTGCAAGTTGTTTTTGTCCCTGAAATCTCGCTCTGCTGGAGATCCTGCTCAGCAGGTCAGGATTGTGATTTCCTTGCTCCGGGGCGACCCTCAGGATTGGGCTTTTGCATTGGCTCCAGGGGATCCTGCGTTGCTCAATGTGGATGCGTTTTTTCTGGCCTTGGGGTTGCTTTATGAGGAACCTCAGTTAGAACTTCAGGCGGAAAAGGCCTTGATGTCCCTATCTCAGGGGCAAGACGAAGCTGAAATATACTGCCAGAAATTCCGTAAATGGGCTGTGCTTACTCAGTGGAATGAGTGCGCCCTGGCGGCGAATTTCAGAGAGGGTCTCTCTGATGCCATTAAGGATGTTATGGTGGGGTTCCCTGTGCCTGCGGGTCTGAATGAGTCCATGACAATGGCTATCCAGATCGATAGGCGTCTGCGGGAGCGCAAACCTGTGCACCATTTGGCGGTGTCTACTGAGAAGACGCCAGAGAATATGCAATGTGATAGAATTCTGTCCAGAAGTGAACGGCAGAATTTTAGACGAAAAAATGGGTTGTGCTTCTATTGCGGTGATTCGACTCATGTTATATCGGCATGCTCTAAGCGTACTAAGAAGCTTGATAAGTCTGTTTCAATTGGCACTTTACAGTCTAAGTTTATTCTTTCTGTGACCCTGATTTGTTCTTTATCATCTATTACCGCGGATGCCTATGTCGACTCTGGCGCCGCTTTGAGTCTTATGGATTGGTCCTTTGCCAAACGCTGTGGGTATGATTTGGAGCCTCTTGAAACTCCTATACCCCTGAAGGGGATTGACTCCACCCCATTGGCTAGCAATAAACCACAATACTGGACACAAGTAACTATGCGGATTAATCCGGATCACCAGGAGATTATTCGCTTTCTTGTGCTGTATAACCTACATGATGTGTTGGTGCTTGGATTGCCATGGCTGCAATCTCATAACCCAGTCTTTGACTGGAAAGCTATGTCTGTGTTAAGCTGGGGATGTAAGGGGACGCATGGGGACGTACCTGTGGTTTCCATTTCATCATCTATTCCCTCTGAGATTCCTGAATTCTTGACTGAATATCGTGACGTTTTTGAAGAACCTAAGCTTGGTTCATTACCTCCGCACCGGGAGTGCGATTGTGCCATAGATTTGATTCCGGGTAGTAAATACCCTAAGGGTCGTTTATTTAATCTGTCTGTGCCTGAGCATGCTGCTATGCGAGAATATATAAAGGAGTCCTTGGAAAAGGGACATATTCGTCCTTCGTCATCTCCCTTAGGAGCCGGTTTTTTCTTTGTGGCTAAGAAAGATGGCTCTTTGAGGCCGTGCATTGATTATCGGCTTTTGAATAAAATCACGGTTAAATATCAATATCCGTTGCCACTGCTGACTGATTTGTTTGCTCGCATAAAGGGGGCCAAGTGGTTCTCTAAGATAGATCTCCGTGGGGCGTATAATTTGGTGCGAATTAAGCAGGGGGATGAGTGGAAAACCGCATTTAATACGCCCGAGGGCCACTTTGAGTATTTGGTGATGCCTTTTGGTCTTTCAAATGCCCCTTCAGTCTTTCAGTCCTTTATGCATGACATTTTCCGTGATTATTTGGATAAATTTATGATTGTGTATCTGGATGATATTTTGATTTTTTCGGATGACTGGGACTCTCATGTCCAGCAGGTCAGGAGGGTTTTTCAGGTTTTGCGGTCTAATTCCTTGTGTGTGAAGGGTTCTAAGTGCGTTTTTGGGGTTCAAAAGATTTCCTTTTTGGGATATATTTTTTCCCCCTCTTCCATCGAGATGGATCCTGTCAAGGTTCAGGCTATTTGTGATTGGACGCAACCCTCTTCTCTTAAGAGTCTTCAGAAATTTTTGGGCTTTGCTAACTTTTATCGTCGATTTATTGCTGGTTTTTCTGATGTTGTCAAACCATTGACTGATTTGACTAAGAAGGGTGCTGATGTTGCTGATTGGTCCCCTGATGCTGTGGAGGCCTTTCGGGAGCTTAAGCGCCGCTTTTCTTCCGCCCCTGTGTTGCATCAGCCTGATGTTGCTCTTCCTTTTCAGGTTGAGGTCGACGCTTCTGAAATCGGAGCTGGGGCGGTTTTGTCGCAGAGAAGTTCCGATTGCTCCGTGATGAGACCTTGTGCTTTTTTCTCGCGTAAATTTTCGCCCGCCGAGCGGAATTATGATGTTGGGAATCGGGAGCTTTTGGCCATGAAGTGGGCTTTTGAGGAGTGGCGTCATTGGCTTGAGGGGGCTAGACATCAGGTGGTGGTATTGACTGACCACAAAAATCTAATTTATCTTGAGTCCGCCAGACGCCTGAATCCTAGACAGGCGCGCTGGTCGTTGTTTTTCTCTCGGTTTGATTTTGTGGTGTCCTACCTGCCGGGTTCTAAGAATGTTAAGGCGGATGCCCTTTCTAGGAGTTTTGAGCCTGACTCCCCTGGTAATTCTGAACCTACAGGTATCCTTAAGGATGGAGTGATATTGTCTGCCGTTTCTCCAGACCTGCGGCGGGCCTTGCAGGAGTTTCAGGCGGATAGACCTGATCGTTGCCCACCTGGTAGACTGTTTGTTCCTGATGATTGGACCAGTAAAGTCATTTCTGAGGTTCATTCTTCTGCGTTGGCAGGTCATCCTGGAATCTTTGGTACCAGGGATTTGGTGGCAAGGTCCTTCTGGTGGCCTTCCCTGTCTCGAGATGTGCGAGGCTTCGTGCAGTCTTGTGACGTTTGCGCTCGGGCCAAGCCTTGTTGTTCTCGGGCTAGTGGATTGTTGTTGCCCTTGCCTATCCCGAAGAGGCCCTGGACGCACATCTCGATGGATTTTATTTCGGATCTTCCTGTTTCTCAGAAGATGTCTGTCATCTGGGTGGTGTGTGATCGTTTCTCTAAGATGGTCCATTTGGTTCCCCTGCCTAAGTTGCCTTCTTCTTCCGAGTTGGTTCCTCTGTTTTTTCAAAATGTGGTCCGTTTGCATGGTATTCCGGAGAATATCGTTTCTGACAGAGGTACCCAATTCGTGTCTAGATTTTGGCAAGCATTCTGTGCTAGGATGGGCATAGATTTGTCTTTTTCGTCTGCTTTCCATCCTCAGACTAATGGCCAGACCGAGCGGACGAATCAGACCTTGGAGACATATTTGAGGTGTTTTGTGTCTGCAGATCAGGATGATTGGGTTGCTTTTTTGCCTTTAGCGGAGTTTGCCCTCAATAATCGGGCCAGCTCTGCCACCTTGGTGTCTCCCTTTTTCTGTAATTCGGGGTTTCATCCTCGATTTTCTTCTGGTCAGGTGGAATCTTCGGATTGTCCTGGAGTGGATGCTGTGGTGGAGAGGTTGCATCAGATTTGGGGGCAGGTAGTGGACAATTTGAAGTTGTCCCAGGAGAAGACTCAGCTTTTTGCCAACCGCCGGCGTCGGGTTGGTCCTCGGCTTTGTGTTGGGGACTTGGTGTGGTTGTCTTCTCGTTTTGTCCCTATGAGGGTTTCTTCTCCTAAGTTTAAGCCTCGGTTCATCGGCCCGTACAAGATATTGGAGATTCTTAACCCTGTGTCCTTCCGTTTGGACCTCCCTGCATCTTTTTCTATTCATAATGTTTTTCATCGGTCATTATTGCGCAGGTATGAGGTACCGGTTGTGCCTTCCGTTGAGCCTCCTGCTCCGGTGTTGGTTGAGGGCGAGTTGGAGTACGTTGTGGAAAAAATCTTGGACTCCCGTGTTTCCAGACGGAAACTCCAGTATCTGGTCAAATGGAAGGGATACGGTCAGGAGGATAATTCTTGGGTGACTGCCTCTGATGTTCATGCCTCCGATTTGGTCCGTGCCTTTCATAGGGCTCATCCTGATCGCCCTGGTGGTTCTGGTGAGGGTTCGGTGCCCCCTCCTTGAGGGGGGGGTACTGTTGTGAAATTGGATTCTGGGCTCCCCCGGTGGCCACTTGTGGAATTGTACTTGTGTGCATCATCCCCTCTGTTCACCTGCTCCTATCAGGATGTGGGAGTCGCTATATAACCTTGCTCCTCTGTCACTTCCATGCCGGTCAACATTGTAATCAGAAGCCTTTCTGTGCATGTTCCTGCTGCTAGACAACTCCCAGCTAAGTTGGACTTTAGTCCTTGTTTGTTTTTGCATTTTGTTCCAGTTCACAGCTGTAGTTTCATTTCTGTGTCTGGAAAGCTCTTGTGATCTGAAATTGCCACTCTGATGTTATGAGTTAATACTAGAGTCTTAAAGTAATTTCAGGATGGGTTTTGATAGGGTTTTCAGCTGACCATGAAAGTGCCCTTTCTGTCTTCCTGCTATCTAGTAAGCGGACCTCAATTTTGCTAAACCTATTTTCATACTACGTTTGTCATTTCATCTAAAATCACCGCCAATATTTGTGGGGGCCTCTGTCTGCCTTTCGGGGAAATTTCTCTAGAGGTGAGCCAGGACTATATTTTCCTCTGCCAGGATTAGTTAGTCCTCCGGCCGGCGCTGGGCGTCTAGGGATAAAACGCAGGCAACGCTACCCGGCTACTGTTAGTTGTGCGGCAGGTTTAGTTCATGGTCAGTTTAAGTTTCCATCCTTCCAAGAGCTAGTTCTTATGTTTGCTGGGCTATGTTCTCTTGCCATTGAGAACCATAACAATAATCTAGTCAATAGACCCTTTAACGAGCCTTGCAATATGACTTAGGATAAAAACCAAATCAGAATCTCAATTTGCAGACACAATGCTTTGGGGGTTTGCCCCTCATCAGTGCAAAGTATGAGAACTGACTTGGCTATTTGAGAGGCTCTGGACCTGGGTCTAAGGTCACTCTCCACAAGGAGGTTTCATTTTTGGCATTTGGTCGTTTCTTCTATTCTTTTTGCAGTCAGCAGGGGGCGTTGCTGCCCAGCTATAAGTGAATCCTTTCCATATTATGAGCATTATTACTCAGTATAGCAGTGGGGCAGAACGGAGCCCCCCGATTCCTATAGAGGACACTACATATCTAATTTCTGCATTATCTGTTTAAAGACATTGTGTCTGCAGTTTATGAGGGTCTTACTGTACCTGGAGGGGGCACAAGAAGTATATGGCCACCTGGGGCATCTTTCAGGGGGGCACAATGTATGCATTGAAAGAAATTATTGTTCTTCCTTTACATTCCTTTGTGCACCCTCTTGGGCAGTTTGCACTGAGACAACACATGCACGCTCAGATGAAGCGAGCGTCCATGTGCATGAGGGTGCAGCTATGGGGAAGTTACCGTAACTATTGAAGGTTTATTGCACCATTAATAGTGTTTATAATTAAAGGGGGTCTTTATATCAGGAGGAGTGCACGCTCCCCTGACTCAACTTTCTGTTTGCCTAGAGACTGGTGAGCTCCTGAAGACTGACAGATCTGAGCAGCGGCATAATGGCATCTATGATCTGAACTGTACGCTCCCCTATGCAGAGGAGGAGCGATTTGGCCAGCGTCAGAGCAGCGCTTACAAGCTTGGAAAGGGGCCACCTCTGCAGAGGTAGCCGGTCTGCTAAGCAATGAGCTGTAAACTATAAAATGAAAAATCCTTTCATTTTTGAGGATTGTTAATAAGAAGTAGATAGGAAAGTTTTTGGTATCTATAACCCTGTATGTAACCCCTTTCTCATGTACGGCACCATGGAATTAATGGCGCTATATAAATAAATAATAATAATAATATCAGCACTTTGCAATTTTGCCTATTTAAGAAGATGAGACCACCACTTTAATAGCGAGGGGCAATGACCTATGATTACAGCATTTTGCAGCAGGCTGGATTACAGGCAGCTGGCCCGGCTTTGGGTCACTGGGCCGAATAACAGTAAAGCTGGCGGCTAATCACCGTCTCGCAGATCAGATTAGTCCCGCAGACTGTTACACGCACCCCCACAGTAGCCACGAATGTGAGAAAAGGACCCATCTCTCCGGCATGGAGGAAGAGTATGATGTCATTGTGCTGGGAACGGGGCTGAAGGTAGGAGATCCTCGTCCCCATGGGATCTAATGGATCATTGGTCAAAGCAGCGGCATTTTGGGACATATCTGCATTGCAGCACAGTGGACCCCAAATGCTATTCATACAACCACCTTTCATGTATTGATAAGATCTGGGTTTAGTAAAATCCTAGCAAACTCCGAGGTGCAAAATTATAGCGTCATTTTATCTAAAATGTCAAGATTTTAATGATAAATGTAGGAATTATCATGTTTTTGCCTCTTTTTCTGCCATTTATGGTAGCAAATAAGAGTCCTATACTATGTGTGCCGCCATATGCCGCTTAGTGTGGTGCTATAAACATATGTATACAGGAGGGAATATCCTGTGACAGTGATAATACTGGCTACATCTTTTTCTTGCCTTTTCTATAATGGTATAATGAAGTACAGTAGGGCAGTATTGGTGCCAGGTTGCGGTTTTGTACATTGGGCCATAATACCGCCATGTAGAATTTATGGAACAAGATGATAAAACGAACTCAGTGTTACATGATGCAAAGTTTTCCAACTTATTCACTCTAGTTTTTGGAAATAGGTGATGACATATAAGGGACATCTGATTGGGTCCCATTGATCACACAGCTGCTGCAGAAGCTCTTCAGCGCTGGATAATGCTGCACTCGGCTCAATATGATTGCTGTAAAGAAAGTGGCAGGAATGATAAAAGCCTGCAGGGTGTGATCAGGAGTCTAATGCCACAAGGAAGGGGTTAAAAAAATGAAGACACCGGGGTGGATGAACTGGGACATACCTGCTGTCTGCTGCAATTTTACATCTTCATAGTAGTCTGATCCACTGCGCTGACACATTGTAGCAAACCATCACAGGAGATTTGTACCCTTGATGTACCTGGTTCCCATAGGATTGTCTACACAGGATACAAATGTAGCAAATCCTTGACCGAGGAGAGAAATGTAAACAAACTGTGCACAATTCATCATTTGCGGCTTTGTTTTAAGCCACTTTTCTTTTTTTATCTTATAGTATTTGCTGATGCTTGGGGGTTTTTTTGCGCCAAATTCATCAAACTAATGCACGTGGTTCATAAATGTACAAAAAAAAAAATAGCACAAAAGTTTGTGATTTACCTGAAAACACAAGGCGGCGACTGGAGAACATTGGCAAAAGATTTTTTGACTTTTTAAAAAGTAGCAAATTATGAATTAGGCAAAAACATCTAGAAAACCATAAACTCTGCCCAAAGTGTCAATAAAGAAAAAAATGAAGCAAACATATAAAATAGACTTAAAAAAAATGGAAAGCTGAATTTGGTGCAAACAGAAAAAAAGGCTCAAAAGATCAAACAAATCAACAAAGACGGGTGCAAATTCCATGATTGGGGCTCAAAGGGTTCTTAAAAAGTTGTCCAACTTTTTTCATTATACAATATTTAAAGGGGCACTCCAACCTGGAACATATATATGTAGTTTCCATATGACCGCATAGAGCTCAGCTCTGAAATGAAACCGCTATGCCAGTGGCAGAGAAGGGCCCCTGTGCAGTCCAATAATTTGTTTATGACATAAGTTCTGGAATTGGGCCCCTTTACACCTTGGGTCCCTGCTGCACAGGTTGCACCAATGGTATGTCCGCCCCTGCTCTTTGCAAAACTGATACACCATTAGGCCGGCGTCACACTTGGCGTAAGACAATACGGTCTGTTTTTTACGGCCGTAATACGGCCGTAATACGGAGAAATGTTCCCAAAATATTGATCCGTAGTCAGGGTGTGTCAGCGTATTTTGCGCATGGCATCCTCCGTATGTAATCCGTATGGCATCCGTACTGCGAATTTTTCTCGCAGGCTTGCAAAACCGACATCTAATGGATTTATGTGCTCAAATGTTCGGTAAATCATATATATATATATATATATATATATATATATATATATATATATTTATATATATATATGTCATTGAGACACATATATATATATATTCTGTATTTATATTTATTTCAGTGCGATATCTGTGAAAAGCCGGTAATTCAATTGCCGGCTTTTCATTTCTCCTGCACAAACCCGACATGATATGAGACATGGTTTACATACAGTAAACCATCTCATATCCCTTTTTTTTTGCATATTCCACACTACTAATGTTAGTAGTGTGTATGTGCAAAATTTCAGCGCTGTAGCTGCTAAAATAAAGGGTTAAATGGCGGAAAAAATTGGCGTGGGCTCCCGCGCAATTTTCTCCGCCAGAGTGGTAAAGCCAGTGACTGAGGGCAGATATTAATAGCCAGGAGAGGGTCCATGGTTATTGCCCCCCCCCTGGCTACAAACATCTGCCCCCAGCCACCCCAGAAAAGGCACATCTGGAAGATGCGCCTATTCTGGCACTTGGCCACTCTCTTCCCACTCCCTGTAGTGGTGGGATATGGGGTAATGAAGGGTTAATGCCACCTTGCTATTGTAAGGTGACATTAAGCCAGATTAATAATGGAGAGGCGTCAATTATGTCACCTATCCATTATTAATCCAATTGTCTGAAAGGGTTAAAAAACACACACACACATGATTTAAAAGTATTTTAATGAAATAAACACAGCGGTTGTTTTAATATTTTATTGCTCTCTCAATCCATTTTTAGGCCCTCGCTTGGCAAAATAATAAACACACAAGATACATACCTTCTGATGTCCTGTCACGTCCAACGAGGTAATCCATCTGAGGGGGTTAAAATAATTTACAAGCAGGAGCCCTGGTAATGCAGCTGTGCTCGTGCTTGTAATTCCCCGGAGAATGAAGGAAATGTAGGTCATTGACCTACATTTCCTTCAGTCGCGATGATGCGCCCCCTGGTGGATGTCCTCATATGACCTGGAGCGTGGGAAAAAGTTCCCAGGCTGCAGTTCATGAGAACATCCAGCAGGGGCGCATCACCGCGACTGAAGGAAATGTAGGTCAATGACCTACATTTCCTTCATTCTCCGGGGAATTACAAGCACGAGCACAGCTGCATTTGCAGGGCTCCTGCTTGTAAATTATTTTAACCCCCTCAGATGGATTACCTCGTTGGACGTGACAGGACATCAGAAGGTATGTATCTTGTGTGTTTATTGTTTTGCCAAGCGAGGGTGTTCCTAATGGATTGAGAGAGCAATAAAATATTAAAACAACCGCTGTATTTATTTCATTAAAATACTTTTAAATCATGTGTGTGTGTGTTTTTTTAACCCTTTCAAACAATTGGATTAATAACGGATAGGTGACATAATTGACGCCTCTCCATTATTAATCTGGCTTAATGTCACCTTACAATAGCAAGGTGGCATTAACCCTTCATTACCCCATATCCCACCACTACACGGGAGTGGGAAGAGAGTGGCCAAGTGCCAGAATAGGCGCATCTTCCAGATGTGCCTTTTCTGGGGTGGCTGGGGGCAGATGTTTTTAGCCACGGGGGGCCAATAACCGTGGACCCTCTCCTGGCTATTAATATCTGCCCTCAGTCACTGGCTTTACCGCTCTGGCGGAGAAAATTGCGCGGGAGCCCACGCCAATTTTTTCCGCCATTTAACCCTTTATTTTAGCAGCTACAGAGCTGAAATTTTGCACATACACACTACTAACATTAGTAGTGTGGAATATGCAAAAAAAGGGGGATATGAGATGGTTTACTGTATGTAAACCATGTCTCATATCCTGTCGGGTTTAGGCAGGAGAAATGAAAGCCGGCAATTGAATTACCGACTTTTCACTAACACCGCTGCGTATTTCTCGCAAGTCACACTGCTGGTCCGTGTGGAATCCGTATTTTTCTCGCCCCCATAGACTTTCATTGGCAATTTTTTTGTGCAATACGCTGACAAACGCAGCATGCTGCGATTTTGTACGGCCGTAGAAAGCCGTATAATACTGAACCGTAAAATACAGCTGATAGGACTAGACCCATTGAGAATAATTGTGCTGTTTATTTTGCGAGTTTTACGGACGTAATTTCTGCGCTCTTACGTCCGTAAAACTCGCCAGTGTGACGCCGGCCTTAGTGTTAGTTCCTGCACTAAAAATATGAACCAGAATGTTGCTTTAATTTTTAATTTTTGCCAAAAAAGCAACCCCCCTAGAAAACGCCTTTAAGAATGCGCAAGACATGATGTGCAGGTTGTCATCAGTCTGTATCATGCTTCCTGCACAGTCACTCTGCAGCCCCCCGCCACACTCACAACCCCTGCATGCTGTCACCGCTAATCGGCTTATACATCAATCTAACATGTCAGGGACGAGGGGTTAGCCGTATGTGCTTCATAACAACAATGGCGCAGACTGCAAGTAATGATGAGGCTGTACTATGGAATGGCTCAACTGGCAATTCCTAAATATAATATTGTAGGACGTTATAGGACATAATCACCCTGCAGAATGAATGAATGAATGGATGGAGCGGCGGTCGAGCATGTGCACTGCAGCTTCATTCTAACACAGATAAGGTGTACAAACGTTGCGGATTTGCCTCTGGAATTTTTTGTGCGGATTCTGCATCTCTTGGCAGAAAAACGCAGGCGTGGATTTGATGCGTTTTTTTCCTGCAGATTTTGTGCGGTTTTACTGTGGATTTTGTGCGGATTTCATGCGTTTTTACCCCTGCGGATTTCTATAATGGAATGGGTACAAAAACGCTGCAGATCCGCACAAATACATGACATGCTCCTTCTTTTAATCCGCAGCTTTTTCCGCACCATTAGCACATCATTCTTTTTTTTCCATTGATTTACATTATACTGTAAATCACTTGCGTATCTGCAGGAAATCTACAACGTGTGCACATAGCCTAAAAGTTTCCCGCTCTGCAGATCGGTGCAGGTCCCAGCTGCAACCGATCAATAAGTTATCAGCTACAGTATCCTGTGGGTGGATGATCGCTTGTTTTCATCGGAGAATCCGTTTAATGCTTCGCATGATATTTGTCATAACAATATGATCTTCCTGTGACACTGAAACCTTTGCAAAAACATCGACACTTTGTATAAAATAACACTTTATCGAATAGAAGACTTTGTATAGAATAATACAATGTCTCTTATCTCATTTTTTAGGAATGTGTATTGTCTGGGATAATGTCTGTGAACGGTAGAAAAGTTTTACACATAGATAAAAACAACTACTATGGAGGAGAAAGTGCATCAATCACACCCCTGGAAGAGGTACTATAGTAGTTATATTCTTGTACATAGGGGGCAGTATTATAGAAGTTATATTCTTGTACATAGGGGCAGTATTATAGCAGTTATATTCTTGTACATAGGGGACAGTATTATAGAAGTTATATTCTTGTACTTAGGGGCAGTATTATAGTAGTTATATTCTTGTACATAGGGGGCAGTATTATATAGAAGTTATATTCTTGTACATAGGAGCAGTATTATAGCAGTTATATTCTTGTACATAGGGGACAGTATTATAGAAGTTATATTCTTGTACTTAGGGGCAGTATTATAGTAGTTATATTCTTGTACATAGGGGACAGTATTATAGAAGTTATATTCTTGTACATAGGGGCAGTATTATAGTAGTTATATTCTTGTACATAGGGGCAGTATTATAGTAGTTATATTCTTGTACATAGGAGCAGTATTATAGAAGTTATATTCTTGTACATAGGGGCAGTATTATAGTAGTTATATTCTTGTACACAGGGGCAGTATTATAGTAGTTATATTCTTGTACATAGGGGCAGTATTATAGTAGTTATATTCTTGTACATAGGAGCAGTATTATAGTAGTTATATTCTTGTACATAGGGGCAGTATTATAGTAGTTATATTCTTGTACATAGGGGCAGTATTATAGTAGTTATATTCTTGTACATAGGAGCAGTATTATAGTAGTTATATTCTTAATAATAATAATAATAATAATAATAATTTTATTTATATAGCGCCAACATATTCCGCAGCGCTTTACAACTTATAGAGGGGACTTATACAGACAACAGACATTACAGCATAACAGAAATCACAGTTCAAAACAGATACCAGGAGGAATGAGGGCCCTGCTGCTCGCAAGCTTACAATCTATGAGGAAAAGGGGAGACACAAGAGGTGGATGGTAACAATTGCTTTAGTTATTTGGACCAGCCATAGTGTAAGGCTCGGGTGTTCATGTAAAGCTGCATGAACCAGTTAACTGCCTAAGTATGTAACAGTACAGACACAGAGGCTATTAACTGCATAAAGTGTATGAGAACATGATGGAGGAACGTGATTATGTTGTTGTTTTTTTATTAATAGGCCACACAGGGATAATTAGGTTAATGCGTTGAGGCGGTAGGCCAATCTGAACAAATGAGTTTTTAGTGCACGCTTAAAACTGTGGGGATTGGGGATTAGTTGTATTAACCTAGGTAGTGCATTCCAAAGAATCGGCGCAGCACGTGTAAAGTCTTGGAGACGGGAGTGGGAGGTTCTGATTATTGAGGATGCTAACCTGAGGTCATTAGCAGAGCGGAGGGCACGGGTAGGTTGGTAGACTGAGACCAGAGAGGAGATGTAGGGTGGTGCTGAGCCATGGAGTGCTTTGTGGATGAGGGTAGTAGTTTTGTACTGGATTCTGGATTGGATGGGTAGCCAGTGTAATGACTGGCACAAGGTAGAGGCATCGGTGTAACGGTTGGCGAGGAATATGATCCTGGCAGCAGCATTCAGGACAGATTGGAGCGGGGAGAGTCTGGTAAAAGGTAGGCCAATTAGTAGAGAGTTACAATAGTCCAGACGAGAATGAATAAGTGAGACAGTAAGAGTTTTTGCAGAGTCAAAAGTAAGAAAAGGGCGAATTCTGGAAATGTTTTTGAGATGCAGATAAGAAGAGCGAGCCAGTGATCGGATGTGGGGGGTGAATGAAAGCTCGGAATCAAGGATGACTCCAAGGCAGCGGGCATGTTGCTTTGGAGTAATGGTGGAACCGCACACAGAGATGGCAATGTCGGGCAAAGGTAGGTTTGTAGAGGGAGAGAACACGAGGAGTTCAGTTTTTGACAGGTTCAGTTTCAGATAGAGGGAGGACATGATGTTAGAGACAGCGGTAAGACAATCACTGGTGTTTTCTAAAAAGGTCGGCGTGATAACAGGAGAAGAGGTATATAATTGGGTGTCGTCAGCATAGAGATGGTACTGGAAACCAAATCTACTGATTGTTTGTCCAATAGGGGCAGTATACAAAGAGAAGAGGAGGGGGCCTAGGACTGATCCTTGAGGAACCCCAACAGTAAGGGGAAGGTGAGAGGAGGAGGAACCAGCAAAACAAACAGTGAAGGATCGGCCAGAGAGATAGGAGGAGAACCAAGAGAGAACGGTGTCCTTGAGGCCGATGGAGCGGAGCATAGTGAGGAGGAGCTGATGATCCACAGTGTCGAATGCTGCGGAGAGATCCAAGAGAATTAGCATGGAATAGTGACCATTAGATTTAGCTGTTAGTAGGTCATTAGAGACTTTAGTGAGGGCAGTTTCAGTAGAGTGTAAAGAGCGGAAACCAGATTGAAGAGGGTCGAGAAGAGAATTATCTGAGAGATAGCGGGTAAGACGGGAGTGGACCAGGCGTTCCAGGAGTTTAGAGATGAAGGGAAGATTAGAGACAGGTCTATAATTAGCGGCACAATTTTGATCGAGGGAGGGCTTTTTAAGTAGTGGATGTATGATGGCATGCTTAAATGAGGAGGGAAAAATACCGGAAGTGAGGGAAAGGTTGAATATTTTTGTTAGGTGAGAGGTGACAGCCGGGGAAAGGGACTGGAGGAGATGCGACGGAATGGGGTCGCTGGTGCAAGTGGTCGGGCGAGAAGATGCAAGGAGCCTGCTTACTTCTTCTTCTGTAACTGGTTCAAAGTCAGAGAGTGAACTAGATGCAGTGGGGGAGGGAGGACAGTGCTTGGTATGAAGAGATTGGGAAATGATTTCCTGTCGAATGTGGTCAATTTTTTCTTTGAAGTAATTGGCCAGATCGTCAGCGTGGAGATCTGTGGTTGGGGCCTGCTCTCTTGGGTTGAGTAGGGACCGGAAAGTGTCAAAGAGACGTTTAGGGTTATTGGACAGCGAGGTGATGAGGGTGTTGAAATAGGTTTGTTTGGAGAGGTGAAGGGCAGAGTTGTATGTTTTTAACATGAACTTATAATGGATGAAATCTTCGGGCAGATTAGATTTTCTCCACAGACGTTCGGCGCACCTGGAGCACCGCTGCAGGAAACGTGTTTGCAGCGTGTGCCACGGTTGTCGCCGTCTGTGCCGAGTTGTTCTATGTATAGGAGGTGCAGCTTCTTCCAGGGCCCTTTGCAGGGTTTCATTGTAATGCTTCTTGTACATAGGGGGCAGTATTATAGTAGTTATATTCTTCTACATAGGAGCAGTATTATAGTAGTTATATTCTTGTACACAGGGGCAGTATTATAGTAGTTATATTCTTCTACATAGGAGCAGTATTATAGAAGTTATATTCTTGTACATAGGGGACAGTATTATAGAAGTTATATTCTTGTACATAGGGGCAGTATTATAGTAGTTATATTCTTGTATATAGGGGCAGTATTATAGAAGTTATATTCTTGTACATAGGGGCAGTATTATAGAAGTTATATTCTTGTACATAGGAGCAGTATTATAGTAGTTATATTCTTGTACATAGGAGCAGTATTATAGTAGTTATATTCTTGTACATAGGGGGCAGTATTATAGTAGTTATATTCTTGTACATAGGAGCAGTATTATAGTAGTTATATTCTTGTACATAGATGACAGTATTATAGTAGTTATATTCTTGTATTTAGGAGCAGTATTATAGTAGTTATATTCTTGTACATAGGGGCAGTATTATAGTAGTTATATTCTTGTACATAGGAGCAGTATTATAGTAGTTATATTCTTGTACATAGGGGCAGTATTATAGCAGTTATATTCTTGTACATAGGGGGCAGTATTATAGAAGTTATATTCTTGTACATAGGGGCAGTATTATAGTAGTTATATTCTTGTACGTAGGAGCAGTATTATAGTAGTTATATTCTTGTACATAGGAGCAGTAATATAGTAGTTATTTTCTTGTACATAGATGACAGTATTATAGTAGTTATATTCTTGTACATAGGGGGCAGTATTATAGTAGTTATATTCTTGTACATATGGGCAGTATTATAGTCGTTATATTCTGGTACATAGGGGCAGTATTATAGTAGTTATATTCTTGTACATAGGGGCAGTATTATAGTAGTTATATTCTTGTACATAGGGGCAGTATTATAGTAGTTATATTCTTGTACATAGGGGCAGTATTATAGTAGTTATATTCTTGTACATACTAGCAGTATTATAGTAGTTATATTCTTGTACATAGGGGCAGTATTATAGTAGTTATATTCTTGTACATAGGGGCAGTATTATAGTAGATATATTGTTTTACATAGGGGCAGTATTATAGTAGTTATATTATTGTACATAGGGGCAGTATTATAGTAGTTATATTATTGTACATAGGGGGCAGTATTATAGTAGTTATATTCTTGTACATAGGGGCAGTATTATAGTAGTTATATTCTGCTACATAGGGGCAGTATTATAGTAGTTATATTCTTGTACATAGGGGGCAGTATTATAGTAGTTATATTCTTGTACATACTAGCAGTATTATAGTAGTTATATTCTTGTACATAGGGGCAGTATTAGGGTACGTTCACACAGGACTTTTTTGCTGCTTTTTTTAATGCTAATTTTCAGCTGCTTATAGGTGCGTTTTTGGTGCGTTTTTTGGTGCGTTTTTTTCATGCGTTTTTTTGTGGTATATAGTGAATCAAACATGTTTGATGACTACACCAAAGACACTCAGTTAGTACTCAAGCACGCTCACATAACACGTTATCAGAGCACGTTCACATCACTAGTATTTACCTACTACCTGGTCATTTAATTTGTTAGAAAAGGTCATATGTTAAGTTTTTTATTTACCAATCTCCCAGTGGAGCTTAGCATCGCCTTCATCCCAGCGGGGGAACAATTTACGGCAGATTACATGCCATGCATCTGCCTTTTTTTTACGATCACTGTAGTTTGGGCAAGCTAAATCCCAAATTACAGGCATTGTTTCCACCTTGCAAAAATAAATGAAAAAGTAATTACCAAATGCAAGATGAAATGAAGCCAACATTCATGACAAGGAAGATACAGACATACACATGCAGAACACATGAACATGTACATAACAGCACATGAGCATCGCAAAGTGTACCATTGCAAACAATCGGATAGATATATCACAAATTAAAAAAAATATTACCTCCATGATTAGTTGGGAAACATTAATGCCCATCCTCCTATACCAAGACATGGCTAACACCTCACTACCAGAAGCTCCCTCACAATAGATCACAATCAGGACACCTCACAATGGCTCTTCACACCTGACTGGCTCACAATGGCTCTTCACACCTCACTAACCACACCCCTAAGCTCTTGGCTGTGAGATCCCTTCCTGCTGGATAATGATTTTCTGCAAAAAAAAAAGCAGTAAATAATGCTACATGCGTTTTTTGCAGCGTTTTTGCAGCGTTTTTTTCATCACCCATTCAAGTAAATGGGTGAAAAAACGCTGCAAAAACGCAGCAAAAACGCTGAAAGAAGTGACATGCCCTATGTCCAAAAAAAGCAGCAAAGCAGAAAAAAATGATCAAACAAAAAACCAACGTGTGTGCATGAGATTTCTGAAATCTCATAGGTTTTACTGGTACTGTAAAAAGCAGCTGAAAATTAGCATTAAAAAAAGCAGCAAAAAAAAGCAGCAAAAAAGTCCTGTGTGAACGTACCCTTATAGTAGTTATATTCTTGTACATAGGGGCAGTATTATAGTAGATATATTGTTTTACATAGGGGCAGTATTATAGTAGTTATATTCTTGTACATAGGGGCAGTATTATAGTAGTTATATTCTTGTACACAGGGGGCAGTATTATAGTAGTTATATTCTTGTACATAGGGGCAGTATTATAGTAGTTATATTCTTGTACATAGGGGCAGTATTATAGTAGTTATATTCTTGTACACAGGGGGCAGTATTATAGTAGTTATATTCTGGTATATAGGAGGCAGTATTATAGTAGTTATATTCTGGTATATAGGAGCAGTATTATAGTAGTTATATTCTTGTACATAGGGGGCAGTATTATAGTAGTTATATTCTTGTACATAGGGGCAGTATTATAGTAGTTATATTCTTGTACATAGGAGCAGTATTATAGTAGTTATATTCTGGTATATAGGAGGCAGTATTATAGTAGTTATATTCTTGTACATAGGAGCAGTATTATAGTAGTTATATTCTGGTATATAGGAGCAGTATTATAGTAGTTATATTCATGTACATAGGACCAGTATTATAGTAGTTATATTCTTGTACATAGGGGCAGTATTATAGTAGTTATATTCTTGTACATAGGGGACAGTATTATAGTAGTTATATTCTTGTACATAGGGGCAGTATTATAGTAGTTATATTCTTGTACATAGGAGCAGTATTATAGTAGTTATATTTTTGTACATAGGGGCAGTATTATAGTAGTTATATTCTTGTACATAGGAGCAGTATTATAGTAATTATATTCTTGTACATAGGGGCAGTATTATAGTAGTTATATTCTTGTACAGAAAGGCAGTACTATAGTAGTTATTTTATTTTATATAGGGGCAGTATTATATTTTTGTACATGGAGGGCAGTATTCTAGTAAGTAATGTGACTTATACTCTACTTTTCAGCTTTATCGAAGGTTTAATGTGATTGGTCCACCAGAACCAATGGGCAGAGGCAGAGAATGGAACGTTGATCTTGTACCCAAATTTCTCATGGCCAATGGTAGGGAAATAAAAGAGGCACATGATGGCTGATGATTCTTGTCTCTTTTAATTATTTTGTTTATGAGCTAAATTACTGTATATTTACAACACAAATATCTGAATACTTGTAAATCTCATTCTTCTTTGCATCTTGCAATGTTTCTGCCTCTTAGGTCAGCTGGTGAAGATGCTGCTATACACAGAAGTCACCAGGTACATAGATTTTAAGGTAGTGGATGGAAGCTACGTGTACAAAGCTGGGAGAATCCACAAGGTGCCCTGCACAGAGGAGGAGGCCTTGGTCTCTGGTGAGTGGATCCAGGGACCTATTGAAAAAGCTGTAACAGGAGAGGACCCCTTTAATTTTGACTCCTCTTTTACATGGCAGATGGTGATTTAATGGTAGAGTCCTTTTTTAAGAATAAAGACTAGTGATGATTTATCATGTTACTGTTGCTTTCAGATTTGATGGGAATGTTCGAGAAGAGACGTTTCCGCAAATTCTTACTATTTGTCTTAAATATTGTTGAACACGACGTGAAGACTTACCAGGATATCGATCCCAAGAGAATGACCATGCGTGAGGTTTACAGGAAATTCGACCTTGGACCAGAGGTGATGGCGTTCACAGGGCACGCGCTGGCATTGTACAGGACGGACGAGTGAGTAGAAGGAGCCTTAACTGGCGATTTTTATGACTGAGGACCTGTCATTTCTCCTGAGGTGTCTGTTTTAGTAGAAGACCTGCTAACAGCTGACTGTGCTGGATCTACAATAACCCATAACTTAGGTCATCAATATCTTAGCTCCTTTAAATACAATCTCTCACTTGCCATAAATTTGTATTTCTGTTCCTGGTGTAAATGCCGCTGTTCTCCTGAATCCGGCGATGTTTTCCTTTGCTTCCTGCTCCTCTCCGTCACTGAGATATGACCCCATCTTCCCGGTATGTAAATCTGTTCTGTTATCTAAGTGGGCGTGGTTAAAAACTCTGGACTCTGGGTGTGTTTTTAGAGACCACACCCAGTTTGCATAAAAAGAACTAGGAAGAAAAGGCTATATCTCGGGAACAGAGAGGCGTATGAACAAAAGAAACACACCATTGGATTCAGGGGAACAACGGCATTTAGACAAGCTAAAAAAAACTACATATTTATGGCAAGTGACAGATCCCCTTTAAGGACAATTCTATGATTTTACAGTTAATAAATTGAAAGACTGTATGCAGCAAGCTCCCCCTAGTGGTGGTGGCAAACCTTCCACTTTATAAGGAGACTTTTGAAGATTATAAGAGATAATGAATGTGCTTCTTCTCTGCAGCTACTTGGACCAACCATGTCTGGAGACCATAAACCGAATTAAACTCTACTGCGAGTCCCTGGCAAAATACAGTAAAAGTCCTTATATGTATCCTCTGTACGGGCTCGGAGAGCTGCCACAGGGTTTTGCCAGGTGAGGCCACTGCCCTTTTACATCTACAGGCACGAATGACGGACCACCAAACCTATGACAGTCCCACCCCATCACTGACCTCTCCGCTCTCCTCCCTTAGGCTGAGTGCTCTGTACGGTGGGATTTATATGCTCAATAAACCTGTGGATGAGATATTAATGGAGAAGGGGAAAGTAGTTGGCGTCAAGTCCGAGGGAGAGGTGAGTAGTGAGCGCTGCTGACTGCTCTGCCTGCGCTCTATGGCCATGTGAGATTCTGTTATAGATGTGACTGTAGACAGCTATAGATAGGGTCTGACTCACTGACATCTAGGGGAGAGTGTTGTGAGCATGTTCTGTGATCTGTACAGTGTTTGTTGTGTGGGGGAGGAGGTGAGCTGTGACATCACCTATTCTGAATGGTGGATCCTGTGTTATCTACTTTATATAGAGGTGTTACCAGTCATTATACAGGAGGAGGAGGTGAGCTGTGTCATCACCTATTGTGAATGGTGGATCCTGTGATATCTACTGTATATAGAGATGTCATCATTGTACAGGAGGGGGAGGAGGTGAGCTGTGACATCTCCTATTCTGAATGGTGGATACTGTGTTATTTACTGTATAGAGAGGTGTTGTCAGTCATTGTACAGGAGGAGGAGGTGAGCTGTGATATCACCTATTGTGAATGGTGGATCCTGTGTCATCTACTGTATATAGAGGTGTTATCAGTCATTGTACAGGAGGAGGAGGAGGTGAGCTGTGACATCACCTATTGTGAATGGTGAATCTTGAGTTATGTACTGTATATAGCGGTGTTATCAGTCATTGTACAGAAGGAGGTGAGCTGTGATAGCTCCTATTTGGAATGGTGGATCCTGTGTTATCTACTGTGTATAGAGGTGTTATCAGTCATTATACAGGAGGAGGAGGTGAGCTGTGACATCACCTATTGTGAATGGTGGATCCTGTGTTTTCTACTGTGTATAGAGGTGTTATCAGTCATTGTACAGGAGGAGGAGGTGAGCTGTGACATCACCTATTGTGAATGGTGAATCCTGAGTTATCTACTGTATATAGAGGTGTTATCAGTCATTGTACAGGAGAAGGAGGTGAGCTGTGACATCACCTATTGTGAATGGAGGATCCTGTGTTATCTACTGTATATAGAGGTGTTATCAGTCATTGTACAGGAGGAGGAGGTGAGCTGTGACATCACCTATTGTGAATGGTGGATCCTGTGTTATCTACTGTATATAGAGGTGATATCAGTTATTGTACAGGAGGAGGTGAGCTGTGATATCACCTATAGTGAATGGTGGATCCTGTGTTATCTACTGTATATAGAGGTGTTATCAGTTATTGTACAGGAGAAGGTGAGCTGTGATATCACCTATAGTGAATGGTGGATCCTGTGTTATCAGCTGTATATAGAGGTGTTATCAGTCATTGTACAGGAGGAGGAGGTGAACTGTGATATCACCTATTGTGAATGGTGGATCCTGTGTTATCTACTGTATATAGACGTGTTATCAGTCATTATACAGGAGGAGGCGGTGAGCTGTGATATCACCTATTGTGAATGGTGGATCCTGTGTTATCTACTGTATATAGAGGTGATATCAGTTATTGTACAGGAGGAGGTGAGCTGTGATATCACCTATAGTGAATGGTGGATCCTGTGTTATCTACTGTATATAGAGGTGTTATCAGTTATTGTACAGGAGAAGGTGAGCTGTGATATCACCTATAGTGAATGGTGGATCCTGTGTTATCAGCTGTATATAGAGGTGTTATCAGTCATTGTACAGGAGGAGGAGGTGAACTGTGATATCACCTATTGTGAATGGTGGATCCTGTGTTATCTACTGTATATAGACGTGTTATCAGTCATTATACAGGAGGAGGTGAGCTGTGATATCACCAATTATGAATAGCGGATCCTGTATTATATATAGTCATGGCCATAAATGTGGGTAGCCTTGAAGTTGTTGGATTTACATGTTTTGTTATACATATGTTTATTTCCTTTGTGTACTGGAACAACAACAAAAATTTGGACATACTCTCACGCAAAACCCTCAACTTAATATTTGCTTGCACTTCCTTTCTAATAAATACCTGCAATCAATCTCTTCCTATAACCATCTACAATCTTCTTCCACCTCTCAGCTGGAATTCTGGACGACTCTTCTTTTGCTTCAGATCTCTCATATGTGAAGGCGTCTTCTCCCAACAGCGATTTTAAGATTTCGCTACAGTGGATCTATGGGATTTAGATCCGGACTCATTGCTGCCACTTCAGAACTCTCCAGCGTTTTGTTTCCATCCCTCTCTGGGGGCTTCTTGAAGTATGTTTGGGGTCATTGTCCTGCAGGAAGACCAATGACTTAGGATGCAAACCCAGCTTTCTGACACTGGGCGCTACATTGCGACTCAAAATACTTTGATAATCTTCAGATTTCATGATGCCTTGTACACAGTAGCAGAGAAAGAAAAACAATCCCAAAACATTGTTGAACCTCCACCACATTTGACTGTAGGTACTGTGTTCTTCTCTTTGTAGGAATCATTCAGTTTTTGGCAAACAGTAGAATGATGTGCTTTTCACAAAGCTCTATCTTGGTCTAATCTGTCCACAAAATGATTTCCCAGAAGGATTTTGGCTTTCTCGCTTACATTTTGGCAAACTGTAGTCTAG
Source organism: Ranitomeya variabilis (assembly GCF_051348905.1). Taxonomy (NCBI): domain Eukaryota; kingdom Metazoa; phylum Chordata; class Amphibia; order Anura; family Dendrobatidae; genus Ranitomeya; species Ranitomeya variabilis. Next base: position 206,129,739 of record NC_135239.1, read on the forward strand.
CTTTTTTATGTCTCTGTGACAGCAGTGGGGTCATCCTGGGTCTCCTGACATAGCGTTTCATTTAATTGAAATGTTGATTGATACACCCTGAGCATGCAGGATAGCTTGAATTTGTTTGGACCTTGATTGGGGCTGCTTATCCACCATCCAGACTGTCCGACGATGCAACCCTTTGTCAATTTTGCTCTACCATCCACTTCCAGGGAGATAAGCTGCAGGCAACTTCTCACCTTTTTATCTGGTTTCAGGTGTGATTTTCATATTACCCACACCTGTTACTTGCCACAGGTGAGTTTGAACAAGCATCACATGTTTGAAACTAAGCTGGTTACCAACAATTTTGGAAAGGTGCCAACAATTTTGTCTGGCCCGTTTTTTCGGTTTTGTGTGAAATTATGTCCAACTTGACTTTTTTCTGATGTTTTTATTTGTTACAATACACAAAAAGGAAATAAATGTGTATAACAAAAAGTGTAATTGCAATAATATTCTGGGAGAAATAACTTATTTTCTGGAACAATTTCAAGGGTGCCAATAGTTTTGGCCATGGCTGTGTATATATAATTTACTCCATATAACTCCCGCCTGGTCTCTTACATTCCAGGTCGCGCACTGTAAACAGTTAATCTGTGACCCAAGTTACGTTCCTGGCCAAGTGAAGAAAATTGGACAAGTGATAAGAGTCATCTGCATCCTCAGCCATCCAATCAGGAACACCAACGAATGCACCTCTTGCCAAATCATTATTCCCCAGACGCAAGTAAATAGAAAATCAGGTCAGGCAATAAAAAAAATATTTTTTTTTCCTAACCAACGGCGCCACCCCTGTCCACAGGTCATGTATGGTGTTGCAGCTTGAAGTGAATAGGGAATACTAAACACAATCTGTGGCACTATCGCTGGAAGAAAGCAGACATGTTTTTTTTAATCCTGTCCGGTCTCTTTTAAGGGTATATGTGCTTTTGCAACATGACTACAGAAATAAAACATGTATGTGCAAACCTATGACGTATAGGTCTGCATGGGAGCTGTATACCGAAAACCAGGAGAAAAATTGTAAAGGCGTTTTATTTTTGGAGAAATAAAAGAAATTGGTTGCAAACATTTTTTTCCCCAAATCTCTCATTATTCTGTGTATTTGGCACCAATTATCGGTCCTGTATTTCCTCTGCTCAGACATCTACGTGTGCATGGTCTCCTGCTCGCACCGCGTGGCATCAGACGGGAAATACGTGGCAATTATTAGTACAACGGTAGAAAGCGAGAATCCGGAGAGTGAGATTCTGCCGGCCCTGGAACTCCTGGAGCCTGTGGATCAGAAGTAAGTCGGACCGATGTATCGAGGGGATATAGAAGATTGCTACATTGTATCCAGCCCATACAATCCTCTACAGGATAGCTCTATTTTCCTGCTTGCTACAATGTATCATTGTTTTTGAGTTGCGGTGCATTATTTTTAAAAAACGCACAATTTAAATTCTTTCCGGGCTGGATACAATTGTTGCAAACCCTCTGCTGTGACAAGTAGGAGGTCTATGAAGGTTTTTAGCTTGTGAATGTAAAAAATAATCAAATCAAATTTACTCTGTGACTTTTTTTATGCAAATTGCGGCAACTAGTTTTTGAGCAATTTATGGGGTTTTTTCCCATTTTTTTAAATTGCCCATATTTAAAGGGATGTGACTTACATGCAAAGGCATGCACCAAAATTTTACATGCAAAAACATTGTGTAAAGTAAGGCAAGAGATGGGTAAAGTAGATGCTCTGAATTGATCATCGTGCTTAGAGCCCTGGGGTGAATTGGTGCATTTTCAGGCTGTCTAGTAAACCTGGACGATTTTTGCATTCACTGACAGCAAGCAAAGATCTTGAAAATGGAAAGGAATTGAAGCTGAGAGTATAGTGGAAAGTTGCAATATTGTTTTAATACAATGATTAAAGGGGTACTCAAGCCTAAAGCATTTATCTAGTGATCAGTGGGGGTCTAGCGACCGGACCATCGCTGATTTAGTATGTATCATCGATTCTGTGAATATATGGAGGCTTCTTGCAATAAAGAATGGGAAAACATAATTACACGTTGCACCGTTCCTTAGAGATCAGTGGGGTCAAAAGCAAAAAAGTTGCCTTTTTTCTCATTTACATATTTTGGAAAATTGGAACCAGGCTGTTAATTAAAAAAGGGTCTGCACTTCTCGACTCGGCCTCTGCTCATGAGGGGGCGCTGTTTCATAAAATAAATCAAGCATTCTTTTCTAATCTCATGTAACCTTGAGATTCTTAGTTTACTTTTGTAACACATGTGGGCAGAAGATTTCCAAGAACTTCGCTGGAATTCAGGAAATGATGACGAGTCACTGTTCCTGGGATGAACTGTGAAAACATTGCAGGAAAATTCTGGCACTTCATAAGAAAAGGAGGGAGAAAGACACTTCCAAGGCATCATCCCTGGAGGTCTCTGCTTGTGTCACATGCAGGAACACAATGGTGTCAATTCTCTACATTGTTTGCATTGCTGATTGCAGCCTATTGCTCTCCAGCTGTGGGTACAAGAGTATAGCGGGGTATCGGGGGTGCTCTAAATTCTCAGTGCTCCCCCCGGGCTGCTGTTAGGGCTCCGCACAGACCCCACATGGCCTTTTGTGGTGGGAACTGATTCACCATTGACCCTGCTCTGTATTGGACTAAGGCCGGCGTCACACTGGCGAGTTTTACGGACGTAAGAGCGCAGAAACTACGTCCGTAAAACTCGCATAACATACGGCACAATTATTCTCAATGGGGCTGCTCCTATTAGCCGTATATTACGGTTCAGTATTATACGGCTTTCTACGGCCGTACAAAATCGCAGCATGCTGCGTTTGTCAGCGTACTGCGCAAAAAAATCGCCAATGAAAGTCTATGGGGGCGTGAAAAATACGGATTCCACACTGACCAGCAGTGTGACTTGCGAGAAATACGCAGCGGTGTTAGTGAAAAGTCGGTAATTCAATTGCCGGCTTTTAATTTCTCCTGCACAAACCCGACAGGATATGAGACATGGTTTACATACAGTAAACCATCTCATATCCCCTTTTTTTTTGCATATTCCACATTACTAATGTTAGTAGTGTGTATGTGCAAAATTTCAGCGCTGTAGCTGCTGAAATAAAGGGTTAAATGGCGGAAAAAATTGGCGTGGGCTCCCGCGCAATTTTCTCCGCCAGAATGGTAAAGCCAGTGACTGAGGGCAGATATTAATAGCCAGGAGAGGGTCCATGGTTATTGGCCCCCCCGTGGCTAAAAACATCTGCCCCCAGCCACCCCAGAAAAGGCACATCTGGAAGATGCGCCAATTCTGGCACTTGGCCACTCTCTTCCCACTCCCTGTAGCGGTGGGATATGGGGTAATGAAGGGTTAATGCCACCTTGCTATTGGAAGGTGACATTAAGCCAGATTAATAATGGAGAGGCGTCAATTATGACACCTATCCATTATTAATCCAATTGTAGGAAAGGGTTAAAAAACACACACACACATGATTTAAAAGTATTTTAATGAAAAAAACACAGCGGTTGTTGTAATAATTTATTGTACTCTCAGTCCATCAGGAACACCCTCGCTTGGAAAAATAATAAACGCACAAGATACATACCTTCTGCTGTCAGATCAGGTCCCACGAAGTAATCCATCTGAAGGGGTTAACTAATATTACAGGCAGAGCTGCGATAATCCACTCGCTCTGCCTGTAATCCCCGGGTGCTGAAAGGAAAGCAGTGATCTATACTTACATTCAGTTGCGGTGATGCGCCCCTGCTGGATGTTCTCATGAACTGCAGCCTGGGAACTTTTTCCCACGCTACAGGTCATATGAGGACATCCACCAGGGGGCGCATCACCGCGAATGAATGAAATGTAGGTCAATGACCTACATTTCCTTCAGTCGCGGTGATGCGCCCCCTGGTGGATGTCCTCATATGACCTGTAGCGTGGGAAAAAGTTCCCAGGCTGCAGTTCATGAGAACATCCAGCAGGGGCGCATCACCGCAACTGAATGTAAGTATAGATCACTGCTTTCCTTTCAGCACCCGGGGATTACAGGCAGAGCGAGTGGATTATCGCAGCTCTGCCTGTAATATTAGTTAACCCCTTCAGATGGATTACTTCGTGGGACCTGATCTGACAGCAGAAGGTATGTATCTTGTGCGTTTATTATTTTTCCAAGCGAGGGTGTTCCTGATGGACTGAGAGTACAATAAATTATTACAACAACCGCTGTGTTTTTTTCATTAAAATACTTTTAAATCATGTGTGTGTTTTTTAACCCTTTCCTACAATTGGATTAATAATGGATAGGTGTCATAATTGACGCCTCTCCTTTATTAATCTGGCTTAATGTCACCTTCCAATAGCAAGGTGGCATTAACCCTTCATTACCCCATATCCCACCGCTACAGGGAGTGGGAAGAGAGTGGCCAAGTGCCAGAATAGGCGCATCTTCCAGATGTGCCTTTTCTGGGGTGGCTGGGGGCAGATGTTTTTAGCCACGGGGGGGCCAATAACCATGGACCCTCTCCTGGCTATTAATATCTGCCCTCAGTCACTGGCTTTACCATTCTGGCGGAGAAAATTGCGCGGGAGCCCACGCCAATTTTTTCCGCCATTTAACCCTTTATTTCAGCAGCTACAGCGCTGAAATTTTGCACATACACACTACTAACATTAGTAGTGTGGAATATGCAAAAAAAATGGGGATATGAGATGGTTTACTGTATGTAAACCATGTCTCATATCCTGTCGGGTTTGTGCAGGAGAAATGAGAAGCCGGCAATTGAATTACCGGCTTTTAACACATATCGCGCTGAATGAAATCTAAATACAGAATATATATATATATGTGTCTCAATGACATATATATATATATATACTGTATATATGTTTTCCCGAACATTTGAGCACATAAATCCATTAGATGTCGGTTTTGCAAGCCTGCGCGAAAATCTCGCAGTACGGATGCCATACGGATTACATACGGAGGATGCCATGCGCAAAATACGCTGACACACCCTGACTACGGATCACTATTTTGGGAACATTTCACCGTATTTCGGCCGTATTACGGCCGTAAAATACGGACCGTATTGTCTTACGCCGAGTGTGACGCCGGCCTAATTGCGCTTTTCTATAGCTTATGGAATTGCTATTCGTGCAATTCCCTCTCGCCACTATCTCTAGAATGTCCGCAGTCACGTTTTCCTATGTCCTCATGGCACAGAGCGGGGTAATGAAAAAAATCCCCAATCTCACAGTAAATTCTGTGTCTTTAGTTTTCTGAGCTCATTTCTCTTTTCACAGGTTTGTGTCCATTAGTGACCAGTATGTCCCGAAACACGATGGAACGAAAAGCCAGGTGAGATGAGGCTGAAATCACCCATCTGTGTTATTACTAATAAGGGCACCATAGATGAGCATTATTACTATGGGGGCACTATTACTGAGAGGGGATTATGGAGGATCATTATTACTATGGGGGCACTATTACTGAGAGGGGATTATGGAGGATCATTATTACTATGGGGGCACTATTACTAATGAGGGGACTATGGAGGATCATTATTACTATAGGGACTATTAATAAGAGGGGACTTTGGAGGATCATTATTACTATGGGGGCACTATTACTAAGAGGGGACTATGGAGGATCATTATTACTATGGGGGCACTATTTCTAAGAGGGGACTATGGAGGATCATTATTACTATGGGGGCACTATTGCTAATAGGGGGCTATGGAGGATCATTATTACTATGGGGGCACTATTGCTAAGAGGGGACTATGGAGGATCATTATTACTATGGGGGCACTATTACTAAGAGGTGGCTATGGAGGATCATTATTACTATAGGGAAACTATTACTAAGAGAGGATTATGGAGGATCATTATTACTATAGGGGCACTATTACTAAGAGGGGCTATGGAGTGTAATTATTACTATAGGGGCACTATTACTAAGAGGGGGCTATGGAGGATCATTATTACTATGGAGCACTATTACTAAGACGGGGCTATAGAGGATCATTGTTACTATGGGGGCACTATTACTAAGAGGGGGCTATGGAGGATCATTATTACTATGGGGCACTATTACTAAGAGGGGCCTATGGAGGATCATTATTACTATTTGGGCACTAATACTAAGGAGGGCACAACAGAGGATCATTATTACTATGGGGACACTATTACTAAGAGGGTACAATTGAGGGTCATCATTACTATAGGGACACTATTACTAAGGGGGTCTATGGAGGGTCATTATTATTAAGGGGACACTTAATAAGAGGGCTATGGAGCAGCATTATTACTATGGGGACATTATTACTAAGAGGGGACTATGGTGGATCATTATTATTATGGGGGCATTATTACTAAGAGCGGACTATGGAGGGTCATTATTACTATGGGGGCACTATTACTAAGAGGAGAATATGGAGGATCATTATTACTATGGGGCATTATTACTAAGAGGGGGCTATGGGGAATCATTATTACTATGGGGACACTTACTAAGAGGGGACTATGGGGAATCATTATTACTATGGGGCACTTACTAAGAGGGGACTATGGGGGAGCATTATTACTATGGGGGCACTATTACCAAGAGGGGACTATGGAGGGTCATTATTACTATGGGGCATTATTACTAAGAGGGGGCTATGGGGAATCATTATTACTATGGGGACACTTACTAAGAGGGGACTATGGGGGGATCATTATTACTATGGGGCACTTACTAAGAGGGGACTATGGGGGAGCATTATTACTATGGGGGCACTATTACCAAGAGGGGACTATGGGGACACTCTGGGGAAGGATTCTTCCAGTTAGTGGAATTATAGGAGACACTTTGGCACAGTTACCTTCAAGGACACTATTATAGTTGCGGGTATTCTAGCTAGCACAGTTACTATTACGGGCGCTGTTCTATTACTGTTTGGGGCACACTGCTTGGCACAGTTATTTTGAATTCACTCACTTACTTATTTAGCTGTTATGAACTGGTGGTTTAGGAGCAACATGGGACGAGCTCTGGAGGAGGTGGTACCTGTACTGACCGCAGTTCCTGAGCTTAACACAACACTAGAAGTAGCCGTGGGATGTTCCTGTCACTCCCTAGACACCTCGTCACAGCCGGAGGACTAACTACCCCTAAAGATAGAAACAGGAAAGCTATCTTGCCTCAGAGAAAATCCCCAAAGGATAGACAGCCCCCCACAAATATTGACTGTGAGTGGAGAGGGAAATGACATACGCAGAATGAAACCAGGATGAAGCAAAGGAGGCCACTCTAGCTAGATAGAATAGGAAAGAATACTGTGTGGTCAGTATCAAAAAACTAGAAAAATCCACCACAGAGTTTACAAAAATCTCCACACCTGACTAAAGGTGTGGAGGGTAAATCTGCTTCCCAGAGCTTCCAGCTTAACTGAATAAATCCATACTGACAAGCTGGACTAGAAAAAAAACATAGAAAGTGCTGAACGATAAAGTCCACAAAATGTGGACTGCAAAAGAACAAAGCAAGGACTTATCTTTGTTGAATTGGTCAGAACATCAGGGAAATCCAAGCAGAGATGTGAATCCAACCAGGAACCATTGACAACTGGCACTGGCTGAAGGATAGAGCCAGGCTTAAATAGCCGAGCCAGAATAGATGATCAGTGGAAGCAGCTGCTGACTGCTAAATCCAAGGAGCAGACGTTCCACTTAAAACCACCGGAGGGAGCCCAAGAGCAGAATTCACAAAAGTGCCACTTACAACCACCGGAGGGAGCCCAAGAGCGGAATTCACAACATTTAGCACCAGATCTTTAATGTTCTGACTTCACCTCTGCCGATCCTTACTGTATTTATAAGACGTTGCACCTTAATAATAAATTTGGCATAAATTACGTCAGCACAATTTTTCAGCGCGGCTGTGCACTTCACAGAGTTACATAAGAGTCTGAGACCAATGTGTGAAATGTCACAAGATAATGCAGAACTTTGGTCAAATTTCAATTCTTTATGCCTATTAATTGGAACCAATCTTCATGTTAGAAAGGAGCAGGAGAGCGATCAGATGTCACAGGTGAAGGAACAACTTAGAATTTTGCTCAAATTGTAACTTTTTATGCAAGTTAAAAATGATTGCAACGTTTGGAACAGTATTTGCTCTGCATCTTTTTTTTTTAAGTCCAGTATGACCTTTGTAGAATATGAGACTCTTACATAGAACTGCAATGATAAATGTACTTTTCATAACTTTTAAGACTTTATGCACGGTTTCTAAAAATTGGTGTAATGAATAAGAACGTCCCTATTTGCACAAAATGTGGTGCAGATGCCATGATAATGTTCCCTCTACAGTCATGTCCGAAAGTGTTGGCACCCTTGAAATTATTCTAGAAAATTATGCAAATTGCCTCTTCTGAGAAAAAGAGGACTTAACTCTATAGCGCCACCTATTGGAAGTAGCGATCCTACAAGTCACAATCAACCCTTCAACGATTCGTGCAATATGACTTAGGATAAAAGCCAAATCAGTATCTCAATTCGCAGACACGGTGTTTCGGGCTGTTGGCCCTCGTCAGTGCGAAGCATGAGAACTGATTTGGCTAGGTGAGAGCCTCTGGACTGGGGTCTAAGGGGTAGCATTTCTCCTTATGGAGAGTGACATACCAGCTCTGGCTTGTCAAGGTAAGGAGGCTTATTCGCCGTGCAATGCTCCTCTGGGAAATATTAAGTATTTCTCCAAGAATATTATTGCAATTACACGTTTATTTCCTTTGTGTGTATTGGAACAGCACAAAAAAAATGGAGAATAATAGGCAAATTGGACATCATTTCACACAAAACCCCAAAAATGGGCAGGACGAAATTGTTGGCACCCTCAACTTAATATTTAGTTGCACCCTTTGGAATAAATAACTGCAATCAATCGATTCCTATAACCATCAATGAGCTTCGTTCTTACACCACTCACTTGGAATTTTGGACAACTTTTCTAACTAACTGCTTCAGTCTCTCATATATGAAGGCGTCTTCTCCCAACAGCAATTGTAAGATCTCCCCACAGGTGACCAATGGGATTTAGATCCGGACTCATTCCTGCCACTTCAGAACTCTCCAGCGCTTTGTTTCCATCCATTTCTGGGGGCTTCTTGAAGTATGTTTGGGGTCATTGTCCTGCTGGAAGACCCATGACCTAGGACGCAAACCCAGCTTTCTGACACTGGCCACTACATTGTGACTCAAAATCCTTTGATAATCTTCAGATTTCTTGATGCCTTGTACACAAAACACCCCCTGCCAGAGGCAGCAAAGCAACCCTGAAACATCTTTTAACCTCCACCATATTTGACTGTAGGTGCTGTGTTCTTTTGTTTGTAGGCCTCATTCCTTTTAGGTAACCAGTAGAATGATGTGCTTTACCAAAAAGCTCTATCTTTGTCTCATCTGTCCACAAGACGCTTTCCCAGAAGACGTTTGGCTTACTCCTGTATATTTTGGCAAACTGAAGCCTAGCTTTTTTATGCCTCTGTCAGCAGTGGGGTCCTCCTGGGTCTCCTGTCATAGGGTTTAATTTCATTCAAATGTGGGCAGATAGTTTGCGCTGACATTGGTGCCCCCTGAGCCTGCAGGACAGCTTGAATTTCTTTGTAACGTGATTAGGGCTGCTTATTCAACATCTGGACTATCCTGCGTTGCAACCTTGCATCAATTTTTCTTCTTTGCCATCCACATCCAGGGAGATTAGCTACAGTGCCATGAATTGTAAACTTCTTTATTATGTTGTGCACAGTGGCAAAGGAATATCAAGATCTCTGGAGATGGAGTTGTAAAGTTGAGATTGTTGATATTGTGCAACAATTTTTGTTCTCAAGTCCTCAAACAGTTTTTTCCTCTTTCTGTTCTCCATGCTTAGTATGGTACATACAATGCAAAGATTGAGTCACCTTTTCCATTTTTTAATCTGGTTCCAGGTGTGATTTTTATATTGCCCACACTTGCTACTTGCCATAGGTGAGTGTGAACAAGCATCACATGCTTGAAACAAAGCCGTTTACCACAATTTTGTAAAGGTGCCAACAAATTTGTTCGGACCATTTTCTGGGTTTTGTGTGAAATGAAGTCTAATCTGTCTTTTTTTTTTTGTGTTGTTCCAATACACACAGAGTAAATAAACACGTGTATAACAAATCATGTGTAATTGCAATAATTTTCTGGGAGAAATACTTAATTTTCTTGAACAATTTCAAGGGCGTCAACATCTTTGGCTATGACTCTGTTGTTCCTACTATTACTAATAGGGGCACTATTTGCTGGGTAGAAATAATTTTGGGAACAATTGGGGCGGCAATATCCACCATGTGGTTTTAATATTTTCAGGGGTGCAATCTGAAAGGCACTAGTACTTCTGGGGAAACCAGAGACATAAGATCGATTTAGGAAAGGTGTGTTTTAAAACTCTGTACTGGATATATCTGGAGACCCCCGAAGTGACAACATTAGATCTCCACCAACTTTGCCATAAAAGACAGGGAATAACCATACTCCAGCTTAAAGGAGTGCAGGGAATTGTTTGGTGGCTAAATCGTTGATGAAGAAGGTCCTTGCACGGCACAACGAAGATGATCTCCTAATGTAACATCCTCTTAATTGACTTCAATGCTCTTTCCACAGATTTTTATCTCTCGGTCATACGATGCCACCACTCACTTTGAGACGACGTGCGATGACATTAGGGACATCTTTCGGAGGATGACTGGCGTCTCCTTGGACTTCAAGGACATGTGGTGTGTGGCCTCCGACATGGACAAACAGGATGGAGAGTGACATGACATTAACTCAGTCTGGAGATTAATATTTGCATTTTTTTTTTACTGCCTTTATTATATTCCATCTTCTGCGGACGAAGATTTTCTTGCTTGCTGGGACCGTCCCATGACGGAGTTTTGTACATGTAATGTCATGTAATAAATCATTCTATATTTGCATTTAACAAAAAAAAAAGTTTTGATTCATTTTTTGTTAATGTGAAATCCTTTTTTTAATCACATTTATTGGGGCACAGATAAGGATTTTGAGTATTGCTGCGGCCACTAGGAGTAAAGCCAGCCCAGGGGACTCGAGGTGTAAAAGATACTCATATTAGTAGGATCCAGAGCATGCGTCACAATTCTATCAGCTGCCGGACCACTGCGGTCTGTGTTTGCATGCAGGATGACCCACTCCGGGAAGCTTTCTGTGTGCAGGATGACCGGTTCCAAGAAACTACCTGGGTACAGGATGACCCGCTCTAACAAGCTATCCGTGTGCAGGATGACCCGCTGTGAGAAGCAATCCATGGTCCGGATGACCTGCTGTGAGAGGCTATCCATGGTTAGGACGACCTGCTGTGAGAGGCTATCCGTGGTCAGGATGACCTGCTGTGAGATGCTATCCATGGTTAGGACGACCTGCTGTGAGAGGCTATCTATGGTCAGGATGACCCGCTGTGAGAGGCTATCCATGGTTAGGACGACCTGCTGTGAGAGGCTGTCCGTGGTCAGGATGACCTGCCGTGAGAGGCTATCCGTGGTCAGGATGACCTGCTGTGAGAGGCTATCTGTGGTCAGGATGACCTGCTGTGAGAGGCTGTCCGTGGTCAGGATGACCCGCTGTGAGAGGCTGTCCGTGGTCAGGATGACCCGCTGTGAGAGGCTGTCCGTGGTCAGGATGACCCGCTGTGAGAGGCTGTCCGTGGTCAGGATGACCTGCTGTGAGAGGCTATCTGTGGTCAGGATGACCTGCTGTGAGAGGCTGTCCGTGGTCAGGATGACCCGCTGTGAGAGGCTGTCCGTGGTCAGGATGACCCGCTGTGAGAGGCTGTCCGTGGTCAGGATGACCCGCTGTGAGAGGCTGTCCGTGGTCAGGATGACCTGCTGTGAGAGGCCATCCGTGGTCAGGATGACCTGCTGTGAGAGGCTATCCGTGGTCAGGATGACCTGCTGTGAGAGGCTGTCCGTGGTCAGGATGACCTGCTGTGAGAGACTGTCCGTGGTCAGGATGACCTGCTGTGAGAGGCTATCCGTGGTCAGGATGACCCCCTATGAGAGGCTATCCGTGGTCAGGATGACCCCCTGTGAGAGGCTGTCCGTGGTCAGGATACGATACGATACGATACACTTTATTGATCCCGTGGGAAATTATGGTATCACAGCAGCACAACTTACATCATAAGAATCATAAAATGAATTACATAATTGACATGACATTTTGTTGACAGAAGGACATTATACATTAGAATAGGACAAACACAGCGGGTGAACTGAAAAGTAGAAGAAATAAAGTAGACAATCCCCTTTATGATTTAACCCTAATGTTATTGTTGTACATCCCCATAGCAGTTGGCACAAACGATTTCCTAAATTTTTCCTTCTTACACCTCAGAAGTATTAGCCGGTTACTGAAGGTGCTCTTCTGTCTCATGAATAGCTCATATAGTGGATGTGCATTATTGTTCATGATTGCCATACACTTTTTCAGAGTTCTTCTCTCCACTACCTCCTCAAGAGAGTCCAGATTGCAGCCGACAGCAGAACTTGCCTTTTTGATAAGCTTATTCAGCTTATTAGCATCAGAGGCCCGCACACTATTACCCCAGCATATGATTGCAAAAAAGATGGCACTTGCCACTACAGATTGGTAGAACATTTCTAACATTTTGCTACACACATTAAAGGGAACTACGGAGTATAAACACCCATCGATTTGTAAAAACAGTAGCAATTTTATTGAGAAACCATATACATAAATAGTAACCAACAATATAAAAAGGACAAGGTACACTTTCAAGCACAAGTATGGCGGAACAGCCACACTGAAAAGTAACACCAAGGGCTTGGAAATGACACGTGCAAATATCTTATAAAAGTAAATTGTTCACTTGGTAGCTGATAGTAATACTTATAAAGTGCATAGTGCTCTACATGAGTGGCAATAATGCCCCAAAGTGAACTGCATCATGAGTCATAAGTCAAACAACATAATAGAAAAGTACAACTCTTCCTGTCATTCTTACCCAAATGTCCTAAGGTGCCAGTGTGTGTCCGATAGCCCCGACGCGCGTTTCGCGTGAGCTTCCTCGAAACGCGCGTCGGGGCTATCGGACACACACTGGCACCTTAGGACATTTGGGTAAGAATGACAGGAAGAGTTGTACTTTTCTATTATGTTGTTTGACTTATGACTCATGATGCAGTTCACTTTGGGGCATTATTGCCACTCATGTAGAGCACTATGCACTTTATAAGTATTACTATCAGCTACCAAGTGAACAATTTACTTTTATAAGATATTTGCACGTGTCATTTCCAAGCCCTTGGTGTTACTTTTCAGTGTGGCTGTTCCGCCATACTTGTGCTTGAAAGTGTACCTTGTCCTTTTTATATTGTTGGTTACTATTTATGTATATGGTTTCTCAATAAAATTGCTACTGTTTTTACAAATCGATGGGTGTTTATACTCCGTAGTTCTTTGTAGGATATATATATTAGTGGAGGTCTGCCCTTTTATTTTCTATGTCCCTTATAGGGTGTTCCCCTCCTGATATTTGATATGCATCAGTGGTATGTATATTACACATTAAAGGGAACCTGTCACCACGTTTTTGGAAGATGGGATAAAAATAGCGTTAAATAGGGGCAGAGGTGGGCGTTACATTAGTGTGTTTGTTATGCGTTTATTACCCACCTAAGTTGCCGAAATACCTTTGCAAAGTCTCCGTTTTCGCCTGTCAATCAGGCTGGTCTGGTCAAAAGGGCGTGTTGTCTTCCCCCAGATTTTGCGTAGTTTTCCGTTGGTGGCGTAGTGGTGTGCGCATGCCCAAGGTCCCGAATCCTCTGCCAGGGGATTTAAAAGAGCGCGCTGTTCGTTTTCATTGGTGATCGGTGGGCGCGGCCATCTTCCTTTGGCCGCGCGTGCGCAGAAGCGGCGCTCTGCTGGCCGCGGCTTCAGGAAAATGGCCGCCGCGATATCCATCTGCGCACGCGCGGCATCCCGCGGCCATTTTCCTGAAGCCGCGGCCAGCAGAGCGCCGCTTCTGCGCACGCGCGGCCAAAGGAAGATGGCCGCGCCCACCGATCACCAATGAAAACGAACAGCGCGCTCTTTTAAATCCCCTGGCAGAGGATTCAGGACTTTGGGCATGCGCACACCACTACGCCACCAACGGAAAACTACGCAAAATCTGGGGGAAGACAAGACGCCCTTTTGACCAGACCAGCCTGATTGACAGGCGAAAACGGAGACTTTGCAAAGGTATTTCGGCAACTTAGGTGGGTAATAAACGCATAACAAACACACTAATGTAACGCCCACCTCTGCCCCTATTTAACGCTATTTTTATCCCATCTTCCAAAAACGTGGTGACAGGTTCCCTTTAAAAGACCTCAGTTTCCTTAGGAAATACAGTCTGCTCATCCCCTTCTTGTAGACAGTCTCTGAGTGGCATCTCCAGTCCAGTTTGCTATCCAAATGGACCCCCAAATATTTGTAACTCTCCACCTGCTCTACCTCCTGCCCAGCAATAGTGATCGGTAAGCATTCCAACTTAATCCTGCTATAGTTGCCCACCAACTCCTTGGTTTTCTTAACATTTAGTTGTAGATAGTTACCATTGCACCAATCCACGAAATTCGACACCACCCTTCTATATTCCTCATCCCCCCCGATCTCCCCTAATACATCCCACAACCACGGAGTCATCCGAAAATTTTTGAAGGTGGCAAAGATCAGATTTATACTGAAAGTCTGATGTATACAGTGTGAATAGAAAGGGTGCAAGCACCGTTCCCTGGGGGGCACCTACACTGCTCAATAATCTGCTTGACACAACTGCTCCCATCTGTACAAACTGTGGCCGATCTGATAGGTAGTCAGTTATCCAATTTCTCATCCCCACCTCCACTTTCATATCAGTCATCTTTTTGTGTAGTAAAGGTGGCTGCAGGGAATTAAATGCACTCGAGAAATCAAAGAACATCGCTCGCACCATGGTTCCGTCAGTCTCCAGAAATGAATGTACACTATGTAACAGAGAAAGAATAGCATCATCCACCCCCAATCTATGTCGGTAAGCAAACTGAAGGGGATCGATAAAAGCATTGACCCTTGGTCTTAAGTGAGCAAGCACTAATCATTCCAAGGCCTTCATAGCGTGAGATGTTAAGGCTATCGGACGATAGTCATTTAGGGTTGCAGGAGAAGAAGTCTTGGGTACCGGCACCAGACAGGAAGTTTTCCATAACACAGGTACCCTGTGTGTTTGTAGACTTCCATTAAATAGGAGTGTAAAGACAGTACACAGCTGGTCTGCACAAACTTTAAGGACAAACTTTAAGGATGACCCGCTGTGAGAGCCTGTCCTTTTTTCGGATGACCCGCTGTGAGAGGCTATCCGTGGTCAGGATGACCCGCTGTGAGAGGCTATCCGTGGTCAGGATGACCCGCTGTGAAAGGCTATCCGTGGTCAGGATGACCCGCTGTGAGAGGCTGTCCGTGGTCAGGATGACCCGCTGTGAGAGGCTGTCCGTGGCCAGGATGACCCGCTGTGAGAGGCTGTCCGTGGCCAGGATGACCCCCCTGAGCCCTGGTATGGGCCGCCGTCCGGTGGTGGATCCAGTCAGAGGGATCGGAGGAAGATCTGATCCTCCAGTATGTAGGACAGGAGCGAGGGCCGCACACCATGAACCCCAGAGGCCGGGATCCCACAGTTCAGGGGTCATGAGGCGTTTTGGGCGGAGACGTCACCACCAGAGAGTGACGGGCGGAGGACGATGGCGCGATGCAGCGCTTTATGGCGGTGTTCTGCCATCACCAAGGATACGATCGTCAGGGAAACCCACGGGGTCGTAGCCAACCCAAACGCAAGCGCCACAATTGATGAAGCAATGAAATCTCGGTCTCTGTCAGAGGAAGATGAGGAGAAACAAAAAAAAAAATCAAAATTTGCTGCTGAGGAAAAACCTTAAAGTTACAGCTCTGCAAAATCTGCAATGGGAAATAATGGAATAAAAACGTCCTAAAGGCCAATAGAGCCCGGCTTCTGAGGGGTTAAGGAACGTAACCCCTGCTGGGACTTGTAGTAGGAACAGCATACACACATCGCGCAGCCGCAGACGGTTGTTTATACGCCACCACGTGACCAGTGCGAGCGCTCCAGTCTCAGCCACGCCCACAACGTGGGGGTGTGGTCAGAAAAGCAGATCCGCCCCCATCGAGGCCCATGCCCCGCCTTCGAATGTTGTCATAGCGTTCGCACTGCCCAGCGGAAGTGACGAAAGAAGGTGCGAAGCACTTCCTGTGTAGGCAGTCGGTGGAGAGGCTGGCGGAGGTGGAGCGCTCGGGGTGAATAGCGCCGCCTACCACCGGGACCGTGCGGCGCTGCTGGCGGCTTGGGGGACACAGTTCCGTCCCTGTTTGGTGAGATAAGCAGCGGGGTGCGGTGGGAATGACGGGGATACGTGATGGGGGAGGGGTGACATAGCAGTGAGTGGGCACAGCTGGGGGGCAGCTGTGCCCCCTCTATGTGGTGGTACCAGCACTGGTCACTAGGGGGAGGATGGGGCTGCACTGGCACCGCAGGGTGCTCACACCTCACTTTTATGGGGGGGGGGGGGGGTTAGGGTGCCACCTAAAATGGGGTCACATGACTGGTGTACGGGTCACATGACTGGTGTACGGGTCACATGACTGGCGTACGGGTCACATGACTGGTGTACGGGTCACATGACGCCCAATGCAGGGGACCGAGACGTCACCAACTTCAGAGAAGGTGCAAAAGCGTTATCTGAGTGCAGGTTATGACCCCGGGGGGCTTCCGCCATACGGTGCAGCACAGAGGTGACCGGGTGCAAAGATGCGACACTTAAAGGGATGGTCTAGGATCTCAGGAGAAAGGTCTCACAGCTGGCAGTGTCCTAGAATGAAGGAATGCTGTCCTACGTCCCTCGCAGCTCCAGGCGCCACTTTTTCTTCCCATCGGTGTTTGCTTTACCGCAGCGATCATGTGATTGCTGCAACCAATCACCAGCCACACAGATATACATGTAGGGACTGATTGGCTGCAGCGGTCACATGGTTTCACAGCACATAAACACTGCAGTAATGTGAACCAAGACCAGCTAGGACTGTGGCGCTGGAGCTGTGGGGTATTTATGGGTAATTATTGATTCTTTTTAAGTTTATCACTTTCCCTATTGTTAAGGATTTTGTGGACAGCTCCTTTTAAAGGGAAGTCTGACAACTAATGAACCCGCCAGACAGGATCCCATTTACAGGGTTGCCCTGAATTTCTCGTATTGCACTTGTCCCCCATACAAATACCAGAGCTTTGTTCCAGAGTTTCTTAGCGACTGAGAGAAGCCCGATGGAGAAACATCTCAGTATCCCCTGATGGGGTCCAGGTCTGAAGACCCCACAATTGCTGAGAATGCAGTGCAGACCCCTCAGCTCCCACCCGTCTGTGCTTTCTGCAGTGCACAGACCCGTGGGCTCTAACGATCCTAAATGCTCTTATGCAGGAGCTGCACTGTGGTTTGGGCGATCAGTAGGGGTCTCAGGATCGGGGTCCCCAACATAAGCAAACATTACAATTCTAATTACAGGAGGGGTTTTTCTTTATGAATAGCTAAAAACGCCCAAGAATTTCCTTTAGCAGTGGATTAAATAATTGGGGTTGGATCTACTCTATAAATGAAGAGAAGCAGCCCCCAAATGTCTTAAGTTCTATTCCTCCCTATATGTCAGGGTGTCGTCATACTGGGGGTTTTATAGCAAAATTGCAGAAAGAGGGATGAGGCTTCCTTAAAGTATCCGTGTAACCCCCTGAGGATATGATTAATAATTAGTAACGAGGGGCGCTGCTCATCCGCCTGTGTCTACAGAGTCTGTCGGATGTTTCCTGCATGACGTCGTTATTCTGTTGTCACACTTGGTTATCGCGGTGATTGAGGCGTAATAAAAGGGGCGGTCTATGGATCTCCTGGGTTTTATGATATCAAGTGGAGATAGACCTTTATTAGGTAGAAACGTAGCTAGTTTGTATTTGGCATAATTGCTTTCCGCTTACGTTATCACCAGGCTTAGATGCTGTTTTTATCATTTTCATACTTGAATTGTGGGATTCTTTGCTTCTAGACTTGGCGTCTCTCTGACAGAGGCTGTACTCTCTGTTAGTGGGCAGTAACTTGTCATGGCCCCAGGTTTGGTAGGTGTTCCTGTGTCCTGCTGGATGGGCAAAGGTTTCTGCCAACTCTACTACATACCCGGTGATCTATGATGACATTTTTGCCATTCACTCATTGCTTTGCTTAATAAATGAAAGGTCCTGGTTACCTTTATTAGTGAGAAGTACTGGTCCTATCATTTTAAGGCCACTTTCACACTAGCAGTATTTCATCAGTGTTTTACATTAGTATTTGTAAGCCAAAACCAGGCGGGTGTGATAAATACAGAACTTGTGACAAGTTTCTATTATACTTTTTCTTTGATTGTTCCACTCCTTGTTTTGGCTTATAAATACTGATGTGAAATACTGACCAAATACTGACAGTATGACCGTAGCCTTACAGGGTAACACCCATTCATGTTAGATAACCGTTGCCCGAACTTGAAAGCAGCGACCATCTGATGTGTCTGGGTCCTCATAGAGGATGTTGGGTAGGGAAGGATCGAGCAGTCTGAATTTCTGCACCCGATCCCTTTGTTTTCAGGGGAGATAAGCAGCTGCCAGAAGTTTTCTTCTCTTTGAAAAGCTCCTGTGTGTGGGGGGGTTGTCAGTGGCTGTGTGTGTGTGTGGGGGGGGTTGTCAGTGGCTGTGTGTGTGTGGGGGGGTTGTCAGTGGCTGTGTGTGTGGGGGG
This sequence comes from Ranitomeya variabilis, assembly GCF_051348905.1. Taxonomy (NCBI): domain Eukaryota; kingdom Metazoa; phylum Chordata; class Amphibia; order Anura; family Dendrobatidae; genus Ranitomeya; species Ranitomeya variabilis. Next base: position 206,148,662 of record NC_135239.1, read on the forward strand.
GTTGTCAGTGGCTGTGTGTGTGGGGGGGGGTTGTCAGTGGCTGTGTGTGGAGGGGTTGTCGGTGGCTGTGTGTGGGGGGTTGTCGGTGGCTGTGTGTGGGGGGTTGTCGGTGGCTGTGTGTGGGGGGTTGTCGGTGGCTTTGTGCAGAAAAAACGTCCAATCATTCTTATGTAGTTGACTAGCATAATTGTCTGACTGCTGGGACCCCATAAGCAGGGCCGGCGTCAGCACCTGGGCAAGTGCCGGGGCCCGCGAGTGGACCCCCCGCCTGCTCCGGGCCCCGGCACTTGCGATAGTTACCTCTCCCGGTTCCAGCGCTGCAGCGTTTTCCATCCTCTGACTGTGACGGTCAGGTCAGAGGGCGCGATGACGTCACCAGTGTGCGACCTCTGCCTGAGCAGTCGCACCACAGAGAGCAGGAAGACGCCGACGGTGAGGAGTCCAGAGCAGCGACAAGCAACGAGAGGTGAGTATTTCATTTTTTTAATATTTGGAGCAGTATATGGGGCTAATTATATATGGAGTATCTTATGGGGCCAATAATATAGGGAGCATCTTATGAAGCCAATTCTATAGGGAGCATTATATGGGGCCAATTCATTATGGAGCCAATTACATATGGAGCAGTATATGGAGCCAATAATATATGAAGCATCTTATGGGACTAATTATATATGGAGCATTATATGTGACCCATTCTGTAAGGCGCATCATATGGAGCCCATTCTGTATGGAGCAATATATGGGACTCAGTATACTGTATGGGGCCGATCATATACTGTATGGAGCAATATATGCAGCTCATTCTGTATGGAGCTCTCTGTGGTGACCAGTATACTGTATGGAGCATTATATGGGGCTCATTCTGTATAGAGGACTATGTGGTGCCAATTATACTGTATGGAGCACTATATGGGGCCATTATACTGTATGGGGCAATATTTGGGGCTCATTATTCTGTTTGGAGCAATATATGGGGCTCATTATTCTGTATAGTGGACTATACTGTCCTGTTTTGAGCTAATGTAGAATGTACAATAGATATCACTCATGTAATGTAAGAAGTAAGTGAAACCTTTGGCATTGTACTATACCTATATTTCTCTGCCGTATCCGTGCATTATGAATTGTGGTATGTGTTAAAGGGGCCCACCGGGACTCTTTAGCCCAGGGCCCATGAAATCCTGGAGCCGGCCCTGCCCATAAGAGCAAATGTCCGGTAGCAGCTTCCTGTATGGATGGCGAGGGGGTGCACACGTATGACCACCGCTTATGGGGCAGGCAGAAAGAAGAGTCTTACTGATAACACATACACACTAGCATGCTTAGTGTACTGGCAACCACATAGCAGCAGCAGTTTTACTAAGGATTCTGGGACCCCATACACACTAGACTAGCGTTGACCAATATCTGCGGGGTCGGCTCACAGTCTTATATGCAGATGGTATTGGGAGAGAAGGATTTGGCATCTCTGATTTCGGACTGCTTGACATAAGCCAGAGTCATCACAGAGTACGTGAGTGTCGGCCGAGTCTCCCTGTTCATTCATCCACCAGAAATCTAATGTTTATTGGGGGCTTTACTGCTTGTTCTTCGTCTACTTTGCATGTAGACATTGATGTGGACCATGATTTTTGCTCTCACCACGATAATGGGAAAACCTGCAGAGCATCGGGCCGGTGCTGTCATGGATACGCAGACTTTGCCCCCTCTGTAGTATCCTTATGACCTATGGATACCCCCTCTATAGTGTAATGTAGCCCCTCATCTTCATGATTCACCGCTCTACATACAGTCTCTATAAGACCTGTGTGATAATGAGCTGTCACATTGACGCTGTGGGTAGAGGTGAAATTACTTTATGGTTCCGAAATGACGAAATAATGGGGAAAGTTGGAGAAGTAGTTTCTTGGATGTCCAGTGCATTAAAGGGATGACTGCTGATCGGTGGTGGTGCCGAGTGTTGGACCCACATTGTGGACGGGTCATCACCGTCTCAGATTTTGAAAACCCTTAAAGGGAACCTGTCACCCCCAAAATCGACGATGAGCTAAGCCCACCGGCATCAGGGGCTTCTCTGCAGCATTCTGTAATGCATTCTGTAATGCTGGGGATAAGCCCCCGATGTATCCTGAAAGATGAGAAAAGGAGGTTAGATTATACTCACCTGGGGGGCGGTCTGATCCGATGGGTGTCACTGTCCGGGGCCTCCCATCTTTTTATGATGACGTTCTCTTCTTGTCTTCACGCTTCGGCGCAGGCGTACTTTGTGTGGCTTGTTGAGGCATGTTTGTTTTTACCGTACCAGAAAACTGAGAGTTTACAAAAATCTTGTGCCCACGCTTGTTTTTTGAGCTGTGGGATGGTTTTTTTTTTTTTTTTTTTTTTTTTTTTCTTCCAGCGGTTTTTCCGCTTTTTTTACACCCATTCAAATGAATGCGAAAAGAAACCCACATAAAACTTGCATATTTAACTCAGCATTTTGCTGCAGAAAAAAAAGCTAGAAAATGCCACGTGTGAACATGTACCCTAAAGAGGTTGGTCTATAGACATGGATAGGTGATAAATTATTGCTCAGTGGACCACCATAGATGTCAGTGTCCCCTGTGTTTTAAAAGGAGCATGGAAGACCACTAGTCCTTTCACAGTCTATGGCAGCTGGGTTCGTACATTCTTGACTACGGCTACTACAGGTCCATTGAAGTGAATGGAGCTGTGGTCTCATATGTGAACTAACCCTTAATTCATGCAGAAAACGACTTTAGGACCCCTGTTCTCGCTCTCCATGGAGTCCCTGTGGTCCAATCCCCATATATTTATCACGTTGATTATGCATCCATCCTTTTTAAAAGGATATTCCCATCCTCTAAAGTAATAGCTTGTTGCTAGGATTTGTGAAGACCCCCACACTAATCCTGAGATCACGAGGGGCTTGGCGCTAGTTTATTGCAGTGGTCAGTCTTCCCATTGGGGGAAAGGCAGTTATAAAGGCTTTCCAGCCCTTAATGACATGGATCTGTTAACTTTAGAGCTTTTTTTGAACAGTTGTCTTACCTGGACCTTCCCCACCTGATTGATAACGCTGTGACCCCCTCTCTTGTTCAGTGGCTGCCAGTGACATCATTTACACCAGTCCCGCTGTTCACTGTTTCCATTATCAACCAGCTGAATTGTGAGCGCTGCTCTGGATATTCATTTCCAAGTGCTCCCAACATTATTTACCCCTTATTAAAGTGGCAAAAACACTGTTAGGGCTTGTTCACACTTTGCTTTTTTTGCTGCGGATTTGGAAAACCGCAGTGCAAAACCGCACTGCGGATTTTCCTGCGGTTTCTTCTGCGGATTCCTCTGCGGTTTTTCAACAGCACTTTCCTATTGGTGCATGTTGAAAACCGCAGCGGAATCCGCAGAAAGAAGTGACATGCGCCTTCTTTTTTTCCGCAGCAATTCCGCGCGTTTTTTTTCAGGGATTTTCCGCAATGTGGGCACAGCGGTTTTTGTTTTCCATAGGGTAACATTGTACTGTACCCTGCATGGAAAACTGCTGCGGATCCGCAGCGTCAAATCCGCTGCGGATCCGCAGCAAAAACTGCAAAGTGTGAACATAGCCTTAAAAATTTGATCGTTCCATATGTCTGTGGCGGTCATCTGATCTTTTTATGTTGGGAAAAGTTTTTATTTTTGCAACCAATGAATGAAGGGTTTAAAAAACAAAAAAAACAAACAACAAAGTTGCTTAACTACAACCCCCAGCGTGCAGCAACAGCTGGAGGCCATCGGGGTGTGTCATTTTCCGTTCTGGAAGTCATAAAGTAATTTGATGTATAGATCGCTGCCTGTAGTCAGTGCCTTTATGGCCTCCTCCTATAATGTACTGACTTTTTGTTGTTGTTCCTTTTTATGTTTTTCAGACTACTACAACCCCAGATGGGTGCCAGACTCCAGCCCTACGTCCTGCTGTGAGGGGGGTCATGCACAGGATTTTGTAGCTTTAGTTTCCACCCCCTCCGACCCCTGATGGTAAAATGTCTGTAGATATGAACAGTCAAGGATCAGACAGCAATGAAGACTACGACCCTAATTGCGAAGAGGAGGAGGATGAAGAGGAAGACGAGGACCCCGGAGACATAGAGGACTACTATGTGGGGGTTGCTAACGACGTGGAGCAGCAGGGGGCCGACTCTTTTGACCCTGAGGAATATCAGTTTACCTGCCTCACCTACAGGGAGTCCGAGAGTGCACTCAATGAGCAGATGGCGAGCCTGGCGTCTCTGGTAAAGGTGAGAGCACATCGCCTGCCATAGCTGTGGAGGGGTATGTCATGATTGTTGTATGCTTGTACATTAATGAAACTTTTATTTAAAGTTTTCCAGCTTTTGTGCTTTAACTCTGCACTATTCCCAGTGTATTTGCTTGCTGTAAGTGAATGGAAATATTCATGGATGCATTTAAAGGTGTTGCACAGAAAAGTAATTTGGCTCAGAGTTGTGTGCAAAAAAAAGTAAAAAGGGTACAGCTCCTGTGCCAGTCTGTCTCTCACGACTGAGTGACATGTGACGCCTGCAGCTAATCACGATATAGCAATTGGCTGTAGCGGTCACACGTCCCTGTGATGGAAAGCTGGTGCTGCAGGAAACGAGAGCAACGGTGTATTGTTGAAGCAAGTTACACCAATTTTTAAGCTGTTTCTTTGCCGAAGATCCTCTTAAAGAAACAGTGCCTGTAGGAGGTGATCAGTTTGAGGCTATGTGCCCACGTTGCGGATTTTTCCGCACCGTTTTTGCTAAATCCGCAGGTAAAACGCACTGCCGTTTACCGCTGATTTCCTGCGTTTTGTGTTCAGATTTCACCTGCGGATTCCTATTGAGGAGCAGGTGTTAAACGCTGCGGAATCCGCACAAAGAATTGACATGCTGCGGAAAATAAACCGCTGCGTTTCTGCGTGGAATTTTCCACAGCATGGCACCGCGGATTTGGTTTTCCATAGGTTTACATGGTACTGTAAACCTGGTGGAAAACTGCGGCCAATCCGCTGTGGATCCGCAGGCAAATCCTCACCGTGTGCACATAGCGTTAAAGTGCAAGCGAGAATGTTTTCCATTCACTGACAGCAAGTAAGTGTCTTTTGAGTGGTGAAACTTTGAAAATGATAATACGGTATATTGCAAACGTGCAAAACTTTTCATTATACAGGCAATAAGATGCGCACATGATGGCGGCTGCGGGCTACACATGCACCTCCCCAACTGTAGCATGCACTCTTTTTGGACAAACACACATTGCATTATGATAGGTGCCGAAGTTTGGGACAATGTCTGATATTCATCTTCTGTGTATGGGTGCAAATATAAGCTGTAGGGCAATTGGCTAAAGGTGTCCCTTTTGAAGAAACCACTTTTTTTAAAGGGGTTGCACCAATTATGTAAGTTATCCCATCAAGCCCTGTTCTCGTGGATCCCAGTGATTAATTAGGGGATAATTTGTATACTTGGTGCAACCCTATTAAATATCTCCCTCTCACCTGTTACCTCCATATTTCTTTGTCTGATCGAGTTAATCTTGATAGGTTTTTAGGACAGTTATGGGATCCCATGACTGCTGGGTGTGAATACTGCTCAGGATGAGTCCATTTACCCTCCATTAATACGGCCACCTCTCCGAGTCTCCTATACGAGCTCAGTGGCATCAGACACGTTATGTGCCGCATTAGGAGGTTACATAACGGCTTATTAGCTGTGTGCCAGTCCTCGAGATCAGGGACATCCTCCAGCGCCCGCATCTCGTGCAGCCTCACATAATAGTGCATCGCTGCCTTCATGTCTTGGGGGTCTTATATTGCAGCGCACATATCTCTGCCGAGTAAGTAACTGCCTTTGGGATGTGACGGCGTACTATGATCCTGCCTAATCGGACTCATCAGATCCCCATCGTGCGTGTCATCACCGTGACCCCTTGTAACGATGACTGTCGTCTCCGGTGGGATCAGCAGCTCGCTTTTCCTATAACATCTGTATGGCGGTTGTATGTTCTCCTCGTCCACTTTTCTCCCTCCATTACTCAGAAGTCTTCTCTAGGGCTGAAACACACTCGGTGTATGCACAAGTGAACAGATTATACTGTAAAATCCAGCACCAACGGGACCTGGATTATCAGATATAACAGATTATTGGGCACTCATAAAGAATAAGGGCTATTCACTTGCTGCAAAAACACTGGAATTTGCAATCACACAACCCGTTAATAACGGCAGCCATGATGATATTGGGAGCAAAGCTGTAATTGGGAAAGTCTCGGCACCAGATTATTATGAGGTTCTGTGTCTGCTGGACTGTCATATTTTCTAAGTTATAGGATACTGGAGTTATGGAATTGCATAATATTATTTAACATTTTTTTTTTTTTCCCTCCAGGTATCCCATTCGGTGGCGAAACTCATCTTGGTTCACTTTCATTGGCAAGTCTCAGAAATATTAGAGCGGTGGGTGTCCAGGTTCTCCCAGTGTTCACTTGCTGAAGCTTCAGCTCCCCCCTTCACCTTTTTAAAGCAATTTTAAACCTCTGTACTCATCCTCCCTGGGTTCTGTGCTGACTCAGCTGCTGCCCCGGTCTCTGTTGTTTGTCTGCAGACAACCACTGAACTTGCATCAGGAGCACCACTGAGCTCAGTGGCAAAGCTGGTCAGCGCTGCAGACAACCAGCAGAGACCGGGGCAGTTGTGCAGAAACTACACTGGACTCGGGGAGGCTAAGTAAAGCTTGGTATTGTTTTTGTTTTTTGCTTTTTTTTATGCATTAAATTGCACTTGGGGACAATAGTTTACTGAAAATAGAAAACCCCTTTAAGGTCTCTTAAGTCTCCTACTGACATTTCCTGTGATTTCTGCACCTTGCACGTGAAAATCAATGTTCCATTATAGGATCGATTTGCACTAAAAGGTTTTCTTTTGTGACCCCCCAAAATATAATGCTTAATAATGCAGATAACCTACACACACCGATCACTCGACTGTTTCCATCTTGTAAGTTTGGATGCGGAGAAGAAGGTTTGATCGTCTTCCTTAAGATCAATACAAGAAAAGCTGCATGACGTCGTAATGGTCTGGGGTTGGGAAGGAGTCTTAGTGCAGATACAGGGGAGACTGGACAGAGGTCGCCTCTTGACATGGCGCAGTCTGAAGAGCTGAGCCTGCAGTCATCTGAGATAGCTCAGCTTGTCTCCTGTTTCATAGTTGGCCTTTGCGGCTGCACAGCTTGTTGTCTTCAGTATGTAGCACTCGCTGCCCGGCCCTGGCCGTAGCATAAAAGCCGAACTGTCTCCTTCCTTAATAATGGAGGTTGTGTATTTCTTGTCCGTGCCATTGGGGGAGGCTCCGAGACCTTGGCTTACAGCAGCTATAACCCAAGACCTTTGCGTCTCCCAATGTATGTGACGTGACAAGGATTTTACGGTGAGTAATAAGAAATCAATTTACAAAATGAGACCTTTCCCCCAGACCGGGCCAGAGTCTGGCTTATCTTATTTGGACAAACCTTGACAAATATCCATGTACGAGGGAATCCACTGCTGGACCCTTAAAATGTGTTTCTGACTAGGGGAAATGCTTGGCAAGCTCTCCCTTTCCTGTAGTGTTATACAGGAGTACCATTGTGAGATGCTCATTACAGGGGTTTCTGTTTTTCTACTTTTGGCTACTAGGGGGCTCATAATTGCAGAACTGACGACACACATTACCTGCGTGGTTTCTCCCATACACATTAGATGAAGGTCGTCCAAACCTGCCGATCATCTAATGTGTATGACGGACCCCCGACAGATAGTCAGGGGAGAGGAGGATCTAGCACTTAAGAATTTGAACTCTCAATCTTTTCCTTTTCTTGGATAAGCGGCTGCCAGACATCTCCCTGCTGATAACACATGAACTCTAGGGTGAGCGATCGTGTATATGGGGAGGTGGCTTTCTGCCGAAGTTCAGCTTTTTACGGCTGTATACCCTGTATGGTTTATGTTCCTGGAGAACTAAAGGATTGGACATGTTAAAATCCAGCTGTCCGATCCTTTTTCTCTCTGGGAGGCGCGCATAAAGCTCATTAGATCAAAGATTTGGCCAACATTAATCTAAATTGTATGATCAGCTTTTCCTCCCTGTGTTCTGAATGAAGACTTTTTTTTTTTTTTTTAAGAGCAGAACTTGCTGGCCGTGCACGCTCGTCCTCACCGCATGCCTCCTAATGATCTCATTGTTTTTTTGTTTTTTTTCTTTCCAGGCATAAACTGAATTCTGTCCAGTTGTCGGTTGACGCCAGGGTACAGCCGCTATCGTCTAAACATGTGAGCACTTTGTATACTTTTCTGCATTTCTTATTGTCCTGATTAATGGTCTCCATCCAGATCCTTCAGATGCTTAGGCAGAAGTGGTGGGAGTCTGCAGTTAATGTACCCGAAGGTCATCCATATCTGATCGGTGGCCGTACAACATCTGGCACCACTACAACTGGCTGCTTGCATGTGTGTGCAGTGTGCAGAGCTGTGCTGTTCTGGCTCCTTACACTGTTTACATGCCTGTTAGGATTTTGGATCTCAAACCCCCACTCGCCTGATATTGATGGTCTGTTCTGGCATAATTCATCTAGGTCCTGGACGAGCCCTTTTAAAAGGATTGTCCTCAATCAGGAGTGCACCACTCCCCTACCTCCGGGCTTCATGCTTGGTGGACCATTGGCATGTAGGTGCCACTGGTCCGAACCATCCGCTTTCCAATTCTGCAACACTGCCTCTACAATATCCGAGGTGCTCAGGTGCACCGAAGGCATCTGAATCCAGAAATCCGGCCATCTTCAGAGCAGCACTTACAATCCCTGAAGAAAAGAGCTTGTAAGTGCTACGTTCCTCGCCTAGAAGACAGCCAGCACTGAAAAATTGCAGAGGTGGCCAGTAGCCTTTTGCAGTTTTAACTACTAAAGATCTTGGGAATCCACCTTTTTGAGTCTTCCTCTGTAGGGCAGTAGACTGGGTTACCGGCGATATTTCCGTCTCCCACCAGTGTCTATAGAGTGTGATCTGCAGTCTGAGCTTGCCCTTCGCTCTTCATCCTCAGGTCATGGCACATTCCTCCCATCACTGCGCAGTCTGCATGCAGTTCGTCCGGAAGGAGAACCTGCTGTCTCTCGCCTGTCAGCACCAGTTTTGCCGCAGCTGTTGGGAGCAGCATTGCACAGTTCTAGTGAAAGATGGAGTCGGCGTTGGTAAGATCATTACCTGACGTTTTGTGCTTTCTGCTTTTTCGTTAAGACCTTGATCCATCATTTCCACCTTCCGTCTAATTCTGCTTTCCCCAGGGATCTCCTGCATGGCCCAGGAATGCTTGCTCCGAACGCCAGAAGATTTTGTTTTTCCATTACTGCCTAATGAAGAACTGAAGGACAAATACAAGCGATATCTTTTCAGGGACTATGTAGAGGTATGTGTCATTAGAGCTACCATTATTAGGGATGATGAGAGGCTCTATCCCTCGTGCTTTACACTGCAGCTGTACAGGAGCCCTGTGAACCATCTATGACCTCCCGGCATCCACGACTCCTCTGTGGTTTAGCCATTCACGACGCAAAGACATCGTGCCAGGCTGGCTAATCAAAAGAGCCACAGATGCTGGGAGGTAGGAGGCTGTTCTCGGGGGTCCCGTCCATTGGATCGATTTGAACAAATGCTGTTAGCCATCCCATCTTTATTCACAAGGCCGGCCACCTTCCTGGGGTCTGACATGAGAATATGGGGTAAATTCAGTGCTGCAGCCTCTACGCTGGTTTTCACTTCAAAACAGGCAGCTGGAAAAGACTCTGAAATTGGCACTGGGGTCCCAAAGACTCTGAAATTGGCACTGGGGTCTCAAAGACTCTGAAATTGGCACTGGGGTCCCCTTATTCTCAGGTTGAACTCGGCACGGATACTTTCTTTCTCGAGTTCAGTGGAGATGAGTGGCCATTCCTACCGCAATCTTAAAATGACACAACCTAGCAATATGTTCTCTTGCCTTTGCGGAAACTTGTCAGTTGATTCATGCTATCCGAATCACGATTGCAGCTAGTTTTATTTTTCTTTGAAATGCTCCAGTGTTGCAGAAAAGGTATTAAAAAGAGAAAAAAGTTATAGTTCGGATCATTGCCGGAGACCATTGTAGTCCGGAGCGCCCAATGATGGCTTCTCCCAGTGCCACTCCAGGTGATGGAGATAACGGTCAATCACCTTAATCTTCTAACTATATTTTCGAGTGTTTCGAAGAAAAATATCCTCGTCAGGTTCCCTATTAAAAATCAGTTTTCCCATAGCGATATGAAGGTGAGGAATGATTTGTTGTTCTCGTTTCCTCCCCCAGAGCCACTACCAGCTGCAGCTCTGCCCCGGTGCTGACTGCCCCATGGTCATACAGGTTCAGGAGCCGAAGGCTCGGCGAGTGCAGTGCAATAGGTGCAGCGAGGTCTTCTGGTAAGTGGTTCTCCAATCCTAGTGCAATAGACACCTGTTACGGCCACATTGTACATTGGGTTCCGATTGGTTTTCTCTTTGAACAAATGGAAACCATTATAAATTAGGGGCCTCCGGTGGGCCGGACCACCACATCTAGCAGCATATATTGCAGAGTAATGCATTGTGGGCTCAAATCATTTGGCACAGAACTGAAATATCCAGCAAGAGACCTTCAGACCCAAATGGGTTACTGTGTCAGGAAAAAGTCTGAGAACTTGCATCGTCTGTCGTGACCATTTATAAAGGGCTCCTGTCTATAAATCTCCTGCCTTTGCTTTGACCCTTTTGCACTGGGCTGTTGTTTTAAAACGTTTTCTCCAATAATAGATATAACCATTGATCTCTCATATACGGCGCAGCGTCTGCTATTGTACGCAGTTATCATTTTCCATGCTTTGTAATCTCTCTACATGTTATGTCATCAGCTTCCGGTGCCGCCAAATGTACCATGCCCCCACAGACTGCGCCACCATCCGGAAGTGGCTAACGAAATGTGCCGACGACTCGGAAACGGCAAACTACATCAGCGCTCACACTAAAGACGTAAGATGTGCAGAGCTTAGAGGGGCTGTCCCACCATCAAAACCAATCCCCAGTGTCTGATAGCTCTGGGGGTCCCGCTCCTCGGACCCATTTGTACGGTGCAGTAGTCGATAGTTCTCCATTGGGATCTCAGCAGTGGCACCCCCGGTGATGAACACTTATCACAAAAACTGTCAATCATCTGGGCTCATCCTGATCTGCAACATACAGGAAGGGGCGTGCAAATCACTGACTCCAGCACTGGCACAAAGAGAGACTGGCATTTCCAGCAGCAGTGTCAGAGCTGGCGGTCAGCGATCCGGCGTCACCTCAACGGTAATTGCCGGCTCCCTGTATTGTAAAACCACAAGTTCCAGAAAATCTCATCCTCATTCTAGTTAACCCTTTATTCATATTGGATTTTCTCTGTATGGTAAAAAGTGAGAACGACTGAAACTGACAATGCAAGGCCTCATTCAGACAACCGTGTGTCACAGGTCAAAGTACGGACCAGTCTCTTAGGCGTAGATCAGGGTGTTCAGTTCGGGTCAGGAGGCCCCCGGTCAGTGCTCTTCATGGTCCGTACTCGGACCATGATACACGGACGTCTGAATGGGGCCTTAACTCGAGCAATCAAGTGTGTAATGCTACGTATCCTTACTTTGAATATAGATATGCAGTGACATATAAAAGTTTGGGCACCCCTGGTCAAAATGACTGTTAATTGTGATCAGTTAATAAAGTTGAAGATGAAATGATAACTTTGATCAAGGTTTCAGACCTTAATAAGCCTGTTAGGATTATGGCTTGTTCACTATTTTCTTTAGGAAAGGCCAGGTGATGCAAATTTCCCATCTTTATAAAAACCCAGCCTCTAACCTTGTGCCAAAAAACATCAACCAAAATGGTGGAGGCCCACAAAGCAGGAGAAGGCTATGAGAAGATAGCAAAGTGTTTTCAAGTTGCCCTTTCCTCAGTTCGAAATTAAATTAAGAAATGGCAGTTACCAGGAACAGTGGAGGTAAAGATAAGGTCTGGAAGACCAAGCAAAATTTGCTTGAGAGCTGCTCGTAGGATTGCTAGAAAGGTATATCGGGACTCCCGCTTGACTGCAAAAGACCTTCAGAAAGATTTAGCAGACTCTCGAGTTGTGGTACATTGCTCTACCTGCACAAATATGGCCTTCATGGAAGAGTCATCAGAAGAAAACCTCTCCTGTGTCTTCACCATAAAATTAAGCATCAGAGGTATGCAAAAGAAGATCTAAACAAGATGAGGAATTTTAGAATCAAGTCCTGTGGGCCAATGAGGTTAAAATAGAACTTTGGCCACAATGATCACAGGTTTGTGTGGAGAAAAAAAAGTGCACAGAATTTCTGGAATAGAACATCTTGCCAACCCGTTAAGCATGGGGTGGATCAATCATGGTTTGGGGTTGTGTTGCAGCCAATTGCCCAGGGAACATTTCACGGGTAGAGATAAGAAGGGACTCAATGAAATTTCTACAAATTCTTGATGCAAGCATACCACTATCCGTAAAAAGGCTGAAGATGAAAAGAGGAAGAGGATGGCTTCTACAAAAGGAGAATGATCCTAAACACATGTCACAATCCACAATAGACGACCTCAAAAGGCGCAAGCTGAAGGTTTTACAATGGCCCTCACAGTCCCCTGATCTGAACATCATTGAAAATTTGTGGCTAGACCTCAAAATAACAGAGGAAGCAAGACGACCCAGGAATCGCACAGAACTGTAGGAATTCTCCAAGGAAGAATGGATGAAAATCTCTCAAACAAGAACTGAAAGACTTTTGTCTGGCTACAAAAAGCATTTACAAGCTGTGATACCTGCGAAAGGGGGTGCTATTAGGTACTAACCATGAGGGTGCCCAAACTTTTGCATCGGTCCATTTTCCTCTTTGTAATAAAAAAATATACAGTATATATCATTTTTTATTTTTTTTTGCTTGCCTAAAATACACAGGAAATGTCATGTTTAGCTTTAGCCCTTTTAGAGATAATTTCATCTTCAGCTTTCTTAGCTGTTCACAATAACAGTGATTTTAACCAGGGGTGCCCAAACTTTTACATGCCACTGTATATGTATTACATATACACATTCATATATTTATTTATTTTTTTTATAGTGCCCCAAGTGCAATATCTGTATTGAAAAAAATGGAGGTTGCAACCACATGGTGAGTAATAATGAACTATACGTGCATTTGTTAAGCCATTAGTCTGACTGTTGAGTATTGCGCCGTTCTGTATTCTTTGCTCATACAGTGATGGCATGGGGCTACGATGTGCCATATATTATATTCAGTGGTTGTATCGTCTGTTTTCCTCAGGCCGAACATACAGGAAATTCCAGAATGTCACCATTGCTATGAATGCGTTGCTCTGATGTGTGGCAGCAGTACGGCTGTGCAGTGCTAGACTGTTGTGTTCATCACTTTAGCCCCTTCATTCTCTGGATCGGTGGGGGTCCCAGAGGTGAGACCCCCACCGATCATATCCTTGGACGTTTGGCTCATCCCTCATATATGCCAGAAATATGTGATGTCTAGGGATGCTGTGTTGCCTCTTGTTGGCCTCCTTTTCTTAAACATTTATGGAGCAAATATCGATTGACAGAATCCGCCATTAAACCTTGCCCGTGACCCTAGTGTTTGATGACCCTCATGTAACACTATGCTTAATCTCTTACAGCAATGCTCGAAGTGCAAGCACGGTAAGTGTCTCCATATATATTGCGGTGATAGATAACGTTACATGTGTGTATCTGTGGTTAGCGCTGCCATTACTGTAGAGCAGTGGCCCCATTCTGCTGTTGCAGTACTACAACTCCCAGCATGCACCGACAGCTACAAGATGCAAACTGCTTCTGCTCACGTAATAATCTAGTAATTCTGTGTGGTCAGACTTCTGCTGGATGTGCCTTGGTGACTGGAAAACACACGGAAGCGAATATTACGAGTGCAGCCGATATAAAGAAAACCCCGATATTGTGAACCAGAGTCAGCAGGCTCAGGCCAGAGAGGCCCTCAAGAAATACCTCTTCTACTTTGAGAGGGTAAGATCCGCCAGAAGAGTCCAAAAAAATCATACCGGCCAATCAGGTCAGTGCAGGTATAAGCGAAGTCCAGGTTTATCCTCCTTTGTTTTACTGTCTGGCAGTGGGAAAACCATAATAAGAGTCTGCAATTGGAAGCTCAGACCTACCAGCAAATTCAGGAGAAGATTCAAGAACGGGTAATGAACAACCTTGGCACCTGGATTGATTGGCAGTACCTGCAAAATGCTGCAAAGCTGCTGGCAAAGGTGAGACATTGCGGCACGGATAGTGTATCTGGTCCCGCTGGTCCGGCATCAGTCATTGATTGCATGTTACTCGGGGGTCTAGTCTCCTCTCGCATCTTCCCTGGTCCTCATTTCCTCCTTTCCTGCAGTGGTTCTGACCCTCCCAGGAACCTGTGTAGGAAATATTACTCCTTCCTCATGTATACGGAGTAATTTCCTATACAGGTTCCCGGGCACGTCTTTACAAGCCCAGCCGGAGACCTGTACAGATCGAAGTGAATTGCTATGGGCATCGCTTCCAGATCTGGAGTGTTGGTCCCACCATTAACGCCAGTTTTGTGTTTCTCTTCCCTCTACATTCAGTGCCGGTACACTCTGCAATATACATATCCCTATGCTTACTACATGGAGTCCGGCCCACGCAAGAAGCTGGTAAGTTCACGAGCGGGGAGCGGTCTCTAGTGGTTTCTGTTTGTGCCGCCGTGTTCACATCTCGCTGCTTTCCACCTGTAGTTTGAGTATCAGCAGGCCCAGCTGGAGGCCGAGATCGAGAACCTTTCCTGGAAGGTAGAAAGAGCCGACAGCTACGACAGAGGGGTGAGTGCTGCCGCTTTTCCATTTCACCTGAAGCCATAAGGTTTGGCCTGTCGCGTCGTATTTTACCTTCAGCAGAGCAATGCAGATTTACAGAATTCAGGGACCTGTCAGCAGGATTTAACAGGTTAACAGCCACGGGTGGAGCACCCCTCCAGCTATGGCTGTTAAAGGTACATTATTATTATTTATTATTATAGCGCCATTTATTCCATGGCGTTTTACATGTGAGGAGGGGTATACATAATAAAAAAAAAAAAGTACAATAATCTTGAACAATGCAAGTCACAACTGGTACAGGAGGAGAGAGGACCCTGACCGCATGATGACTAATGTGCGAGGAAAGATGCGGGCTCCACGTTAGAACCGGCATCAAAGTCTGGGACATGACATATGACGTAAATATAACGTCATGAAGGAGCTAAAATGGGGAAAAAAAAACCTTTAAGCCCAATGTATATGTTGTATGCATTCAGCTCCCCTTAGTGGTGGCTCCAGGGAACCTTAAAGCTCTGTGGGTGATTTTCAAGGGTGGACTTAAGGTTGTAAAATATAGCTTCATTATAGAAACCAAGCGCCACCCCTGTCCACTGGTCGTCCCATTCACTTCAAAGTAACTGAGCTGCAATACCAGATATGACCTATGGACTGGGGTGGCGCTGCTGTTTGCAGAAAGTAGCCCTGTTTTTTATTTATTTATTTTTTTAAATTGAGACTGGACTTTGACTGATCTGCCTGTTCCTCCCCCAGGATCTGGAGAATCAGATGCATATAGCCGAGCAGCGTAGAAGAACTTTGTTAAAGGATTTCCATGATACATAAAGGCTGGAGCGTTGTCCCTGGGAGCAGCGAGCGCATGTTGTGGAGGAACCGATTCTGCAAAGAAACCCAGAAGCTCTGAGGAATGTGACGAAAATCAGAGAATCCACTTTTCTTACCCCGCTCGTTAATTTTGGAACGTTGTCCGTTTGTATTTTTTCCTCCTCTTACACGTTTTTCTTAACAGCCCCAGGCGCCTTCCTTTACCCTAGTAGATGCCGTAAGAGGCTGACCGTTCCAGACTTTGCTCTTTTCCATGGTTTTTTTTTTACTTTTCCCCCTTCCTTCCTTTTTCCTTGTTGTTTAACCCTTCCAGTGCTCCACCATCCTGCAGAGAATTGTTTGGGCAGTGAAAGGGTTGATCTTCCTTTTTCTTTTTTTGATCATCTTTTTTTTACCTTTTTTGTTCCGGATGGCAAGTGTTGGAAAAGTAGTTCAATTTTTTGAATGGCTGTTAATAGAATAGTTATTATGCAAACTGTCATTTTGAACTGTTGTACAATTATACAGAAAAAATAGAATTACAAAAAAAAAAAAAAACACTTTTTAAAAACACTTAACGTGCAGATTTTTTTTTTTTTTTTTTCCTTTGCAGCCCGGATGTAAGCAAAATAATCTGGGGGTCTCGGATGATGAGTCTCCTTTATTGACTGTCCTTTCTTAGGAATGATACTACACGGACATGACAGCGCATGTCTTTCTGCTGCAATGTATCAGCGCAGGTAGCTGAAACTGAACTGTAATGGAAGCAAATGCTCAGCTGTGAGAAGTATTAGGGGGTATATCGGAAACAAATTGGCTCCGTTCACCTGGTTGGTGGACAGATTACTGCAAAATGGGGTAGTCAGACAAATTGCAGGAGATCTGCCATATCTGAATTCACTCTTATGGCACAGTCAGATGATGGAGCAAGATCGGTCCTCAGTGCACGGACTGGCCGGCGCCTCTCTAGACCGCTCCATGTATTTCTATGCAGCTTTGACGCTATGGACCAGAGAGCCGCCAGCCAGTCCATGCACAGAGCTCTGATTTATACAGCCCTTAAAGGGGTATTCCATTAGTTTTTTTCTTTCAAATAAAGGGAACTTGGCAGGTCGTTTCGTAATGACTTGGAGCCATACTCCAGCACTGCAGTAGTCTAGAATGATCCACAAAAGCAACTTTTATCAGTATATGCAAATGATCTGATTAGTCCGGCAGTCATCAGTTCCACACTACTCTGTTATCTCAGCTCCCTGGGAGTGAGTAGCTTTCCCCAAGCTGCCTACGTCCGCACTCGACAATCGAAATGCTGCTCGGATTCCTCCCTGTGCTTCATCTGCGCGGTGTCCATGCACAATAGTGACACCGTGTCCTGCCCAGCTGGCAGCGGAGAACGAAGCACATGCACAAGATCTCCCCCACCTGAGAGATGATGGGGGCAGCATGGAGCATGTCCGTCACACCCAGAGGGGCCTGATTAGATTGTGAGGCCGGACTGTTCTGGAGATAATTTTGCAAATTCCGAGTGAAGGCACTGAAGAAAAGTATGGGATGTGACTAGTGCCGGACTCTTCATCTTGATGGGGACCACCACAGCGAACCCCCATGTTTCTTATACTGCCCCTATTTGCTGGACTAAGATGATTCCAGTCTATCAGTTGCTGGAGTAATGGACTGTGCGTCCTCTATGCAGCACGGTTCCTGCAGGTGACTCCTTTCTGCTGTTTAGCGCAGGCTCTGCCCCTTTGGTGCCGGTGCCCATATCCTCCAGCGGCCTCTCTGTGCCCATCATAGATAAATGAGAATGCGCTGGGATTAGGAGGGGGCGGACGACACCTCACCGAATGTGCGGCTATAAATACCCAGCGGGTCGTGCCACCGCCGAGCTGAGAACTGTGTGGGATTTGACAAACACCAGCTCCTCTCTGCCGTTATCTCCAGGGGAATGCGATTCTTCAGGAAGGCGCCGCCGCTCTGTTTTGATAAGTCCAAGATTGCAGATATTTTTAGATGCAGCTTCTGCGCCGTTCCCCGTCTGTCATCTGGGAAAGATGGGTGACGGCCTACAGGGTTTCCTATAGCTGCCGTTCTGGAGTCTAAGAAAGTCCAAAAGTGACACGATGGAGCTGCTTTGGCCAAACTAGTGGTTCTCTTACACCGACCAGCGCTGCTGCTGAGCTGGTAAGCACTATGCGGAGGCGATAACGGCACCCGCCAGCGATCCGCAAAGCTGCAACATGGCTAAATAGATAAAAGGTTGTAAGTATTGTGCATATTCTGTCTAGCAGCGGCGGTCGGTCTCCAAAGCAACGAGCTGTAAATAATAGTTACTATTTCAAGAACGGCAGACAATTTTAATAATCCGTTAGTTGCCAAATTGCTTATTACAACCCTCAAATTAAACACTAACCCCCCAAAATGTTTCCATTACTTAAAAGCGACTTTTTTTTATTATTTTTTTTTCCCCATTAAATACTGGTGCTTCTCACAAAATTAGAATATCATCAAAAAGTTAATTTATTTCAGTTCAATACAAAAAGTGAATCTGATATATAGAGTCATTACAGAGTGATCTATTTCACATGTTTATTTCTGTTAATGTTGATGATTATGGCTTACAGCCAATGAAAACCCAGAAGTTATTATCTCAGTAAATTAGAATACTTTATAACATCAGCTTGAAAAATGATTTTACAATCTGAAATGTTGTCCTCCTGAAATGTATGGTCAGTAAATGCACTCAATACTTGGTTGTCGCTCCTTTTGCATCAGTTACTGCATCAATGCGGCGTGGCATGGAGGCGATCAGCTGTGGCACTGCTGAGGGGTTATGGAAGCCCAGGTTGCTTTGATAGCAGCCTTCAGCTCGTCTGCATTGTTGGGTCTGGTGTCTCATCTTCCTCTTGACAATACTCCATAGATTCTCTATGGGGTTAAGGTCAGGTGAGTTTGCTGCCAATCAAGCCCAGTGATACTGTTGTTTGTACACCAGGTATTGGTACTTTTGGCCGTGTGGACAGGGGCCAAGTCCTGCTGGAGAATGACATTTCCATCTCCATAAAGCTTGTCATCAGAGGGAAGCATGAAGAGCTATAACATTTCCTGGTAGACAGCTGCGCTGACTTTGATAACACACAGTGGACCTACACCAGCAGATGACATGGCTCCCCAAACCATCACTGATTGTGGAGACTTCACAGTAGACCTCCAGCAGCTTGGATTGTGGCCTCCACTCTTCCTCCAGACTCTGGACCTTGATTTCCAAATGAAATGCAAAATTTACTTTCATCTGAAAACACCTTGGACCACTGACAACAGTCCGGTTCTTTTCCTCCTTGGCCCAGGTAAGACGCTTCTGGCGTTGTCTATTGGCCATGAGTGGCTGACACAAGGAATGTGACACTTGTAGTCCATGTCCTGGACACGTCTGTGTGTGGTGAAGCAATGACTCCAGCAGCAGTCCACTCCTTGTGAATCCCACATATTTCTGAATGGCTTTTTCTTAACAATCCTTTCCAGGCTGCGGTTATCTCGGTTGCTTGTGCACCTTTTTCTACCACACTTTTTCCTTCCACTCTCCATTAATCTGCTTGGATACAGCACTGTGTGAACAGCCGGCTTCTTTAGCAATGACCTTTTGTGGCTTCCCCTCCTTGTGGAGTGTGTCAGTGACGCCTTCTGGACATCTGTCAGGTCAGCAGTCTTCCCCATGATTGTGGAGCTACTGAAACAGACTAAGGGTATGTGTCCACGTTCAGGAAACGCTGCGTTTTTGACGCAGCGCTGAGCCGCAGCGTCAAAAACGCAGCGTCCAGATGTTACAGCGTAGTGGAGGGGATTTAATGAAATCCCGTCTCCACTGTGCATTAAAAAACGCATGCGGAATTCCCGCAAAAACGCACATGCGGTGCGTTTATTCAGAATGCAGCATGTTGCTACAATGAACAAAACACGCAGGAACACCGCAGGTGACCTGCCAGTGACCTCAGGTGCATTTTTGGTCAGGATTTTACCTGACCAAAGCCTGAAGCAAAACTGACTGTGGACACATACCCTTAGGGACCTTTATAAACACTTAGGAAGCCTTTACAGGTGTTTTTTGTTAATTATTCTAATTATTGAGATAACTTCTGGGTTTTCATTGGCTGTAAGCCATAATCATCAACATTAACAGAAATAAACATGTGAAATAGATCTCTCTGTCTGTAATGACTCTATATAGCAGAGGTGTCATACTGCATTCCTCGAGGGCCGCCAACAGGTCGTGTTTTCAGGATTTCCTTAGCATTCCACAAGGTGCTGGAACCATTCTGTGCAGGTGATTAAATTATCACCTGTGCAATACAAGGAAATCCTGAAAACATGACCTGTTGGCGGCCCTCGAGGAATGCAGTATGACACCTCTGTAAGGGTGTAACGTTCAGTTTTGCTTCAGGCTTGGTCAGGATTTTATGCAGGTAAAATCCTGACCAAAACTGCACCTGAGGTCACTGGCAGGTCACCTGCGGTGTACCTGCGTGTTTTGCTCATAGTAGCAACATGCTGCGTTTCGAAAAAACGCACAACGCATGCGTTTTTTAACGCATAGTGGAGTCTGGATTTCATGAAATCCCATCCACTATGCTGTAACATCTGGACGCTGCGTTTTTGACGCTGCGGAAAAACGCAGCGTCAAAAACGCAGCGTTTCCTGAACGTGGAAATATACCCTTATAGAATATATGAGATTCACTTTTTGTATTGAAGAACTGAAATAAATTAACTTTTTGATGATATTCTAATTTTGTGAGAAGCACCTGTACATGTAAAATCATTTTTGCAATTGGTTCCAATAAAAAACATTGCACTGTCACTTTGGCAGAACTTTTGTGTCGTCGGACGTAAACCAGCCGAGAGTAGGGCAGAAAAAGACTAATGAAAGGGTTAAACTCCCCATCAGACTTTCAGAACAAGTTCACTGACAAGTTCTCAGTTTACTCCTTCTGCAGCCCTCAATAGACAGTGAGAGGTGGAGGCTGGAGGAAGGAAATGGTGCAAAATGTTTAATGGAATCCAAATACATAACAACATATTTACCAATAATACATGTATTCAAGGAAAAAAAAAGGTCTCAAAATGTGGACAGCCCCTTTAAATGAGTCACATGACTGCAGTGAGCCGGGGCCGCTGTACTGCGGGAGGATTAGAACGCGTCAATCACACGAGGAAGCCGCTGTCTCCTAGCAACCTCCCTCCTGGTCCTCCCGTGACGTCAGCGGCCACGCCCCCAGGTGTCGCCAGCAGGTAGCACGCGCGGTTGCCCGGGTGACGCGCGGCCCCGGCTCGTGTCGCTCAGGCCAGGGGTCGGGATGGAGGCCGGCGGGATCGGGGGCAGCGGTCCGGCACATGACGAGGAGCCGCCGATCAGGGACCGGCTCGCCGGCATCCAGAAGGGCAACAGCGTGTGCTCCCGCTCCTACTTCGTGGTGGTGATGGTGTTCGTGCACGTCTACATCCTGAATGTCATCGCGCTGCTGCTCTACGTCTACTACAGCAACGGCGGCCAGAGCGGAGAGGACACCGGGGGACCGAGCCCCCCGGCCCCGGAGCACAGAGCCCCCCTGCGGCATGAGGACGGCAGCGCCCCCTACAGCTACCTGCCCCGGCTGGAGGGCATCAAGGTGGGTGACGGGCAGGTGACCGCCGCTGGCAGCGCTCGGGGAGAATGGGTTACCCATAGCAACCAATCAGAACGCCGCTTTCTTTCCATGCGGCTGCCTAAAAAAATGATAGCAGTCATCTGATTGGCTGCTAGTGTTTATTAAGTGAATGGGCCCACCATGGGCGAGGCGGCGACCCCAGTGATGCTGGAGCGTTTCCCACTAATGTCTGGGGGCCCCTGAGAGCAGAATGGCGCAGGGCCACACACCGCAGCCATAGGGGAGCCGGCTCCACTTTCCATGCTTCCTCCTCGTCTTTTATACTTTTCGGTCCGTGTCTGAGGGGCCGTTTGTATTGGGACCATTTTGGGGTCCAGACGACTTTATCTTTTTATTTAGGAGGTGAAATAACCAACAATCAGCGATTCCGCCATTTCTATACATTTTTTTTTCTTTACCTTACGAAATAATCTTTTCTTCTGATGCGGCGACTTCTTCTAACGCTCCTGTATTGTTGTTGTTCTGACTTTTTAATGTCCCTCCGATCACTTGTCCGTTTCTCCGCCTGCTGTAATGTCGCTGGGTCTTGTTAGGACGCAGGTGTAGAATCATGGCCGACACGGGGCCCTCAGTGGCCCCCACGCTGTGTGGCGCAGGCTCCCGAGAACACTCCATGATACATACAGGGCCGAGCACTGAGCCGCTGCCCCAGATCCTGCCGCTGGCACTGCAGCCCCCCAGCATTGCAGCAGAGACCCCCACCGACCTGTGATCAAAAAAGACTGGCGGTCTGAATTTGTCTGGACTTTATCCGAAAACTTTGGACTCTTGTCCTGCGGCCCCATAGTAGGTTGGAGGACACCGGTGCGGGGGTCCAGCGAGCCCCTCAGTCGCCCGATGCTGGCGATACAGCAGATTTACCTGTCTGGCTTGGAGCTCAGGCCTCTGCATTGTCAGCATCTCTGATTGCTGTCAGTGAAATAAAGCGATCTCGCCTCTGCAGAGTTAATGTAGTATTACATGGCGGCTGATGGGATGAATGGACGTCCGTGTAATACGAGGTTGGTAGGAGTTGTTTTTGGAACGGGAGAGGATCCTCATTCTGGGTCATATGGCGGGGTCCTGGGCTGGAGCCCCTTCATGATGAGACAACCCCAGTTGTATAAATGATGGCGCCCCACGTCTATGGCAGCAGTGCTATCTATGGGAGACGGATGAAACCCACGTGTGACACAATTCACTGATCGTGCTGTGGATTTCACCACACAAATGGAAATCCACCACGAAAATCTGCGGTCGGCTCCTGCGTCCATCAGCAATGCAGAGGAATTTGCAGACATTACATCCCCTTTAACGTTACAGGCATTTAAAGGGGTATAACCACGAACCACAAGAATTTAAAGGGCCAAAGCACTTGATTTAGCTCTGCAGCCCCTTCATTATTTTTCTATGTGCAGCTGCCCCTGGAGCTGGTGAGGGTCCCACTCATCGGACCTCCACGATCATCGAGCTATGCCATCACTTCATCAAATCCGGATTAACACTTTCAGCTCACAGAGGATTATCTAGGATACAAGCTGGAGGTAATCGGCTGTGAGAAGTATAAGGCTGTGTTCACACTGGAGGTTTTCAGGGAGTAGATCCGCTCCAAATACTTTTGTCAAAAAAACTGCTTTAGGGTTTGTGCACAAGACTTATTTGTCAGGCAGATCTCCTATGTAACCCACCTGAAAGGAAAAAAAAAATACTAAAAACGTATGCTTTTTATGTAACCGACTTGCTGTTTATATGATCAGTCTTTGGAACTTCTTTTAATGGCTAATTGGTTAGTTTAAAAACAACTGGGGACTCACAACGTCGTCAAAACAACCGAAAAGACACCAAAAAAGACCCTTCAGGAAAAAAAAACTTGGCGAGACCTGAAGCGTCTTCCTCGTGAAAAAAATCTATGGGAAATTCACTTTGGTGCTCATATGAGGAAGTTTTTTTGTGTTTTATGAAGAGGTTTTGAAAAAGTGCTTGGTTGAAAAAAAACCAAAAACCGCATGCCCCTTCCTAGGAATTACGCTTGCTCCAAATTAGGCACTGTACAAACACAACGCTACAAAGAAAGCTTCTGGGAGAACAAAAAATCTTAAAAAAAAAAGCTCTGTAGAGAAACAAAAACTCCAAAAACTTCCCAGATATATCAGCGTTTCCTGAAGCAATGAGTTGCTGGCGATGCCTCCTTCTAGTTTCACTATCCCATATTTTCGGCTTTTCTAGATGCAAAAATAGGACATTTTGCCCAACTTTTTGTACATCAACTGCTTTCCACCAACCACTATTACGGCCCCAGAAATGGCTGATAACAGGGAACAATAGATGATATCCAGCAGAGTCGTAGATAGAGATAAGTCTGACTTCAAGGTGTGTGTGTGTGTGTGTGTGTGTGTGTGGTGGGGGATGTAATCCTCTCCTGGGCACAATTATTATTATTTTTCTTAAATGCATGTATTTGGCACTAAATATCATCATTTTTGGATTAATTAAGAATGTTGCACCGTTTTGCTTTTCCAGGCTCTTTTGCTTCTCTGCACATTCAACTTTGATGTGGTCATAAATCAGCTGAGAGGAGCTCGGAAAATGCAGATAAGAGTTAAAAACTCTCCCGTTGGACCGTCAGAACGAGCTTGCTGACGGATTCTCAGTTTACTCGTTCTGCAGCCAGAGACAAGACAATGTAATATGGAAAATATAGAAGGCAAACGTTGCACAATTTTTTAATTAAAACACAATTAAAAAATGATTTTCGAAGCCAACCATACATGCATTTACCGTAAGTAACAACAAAATAAAAGTTGGACAAGCCCTTTAAATGGCCCCCCCCCATACACACTGAGTTGTCACATGCAGCATAATCCCGGTATTAGTCCATCACCAGGGTGGGGAGGGGATTTTCTTCTCTGACCCGTCTTGGATGTTAGATTTCTGTACAGATTCTAGTTCCCTTGAAGGAATGTGTGTTACCATCCAGTGACCCCAGTGTGTGACAGCCCCCTCCGGTCAGGACCCCCATACATTCAGGTCTCCCTCCCCCATTCTTTGTGTCCACCAAACTCCAATTGGCCCTACTTCTATTTTGCTTTGTATCTAGGTCATAAATGAATGATCAGTGGTGGTCTGACCATAGAGACCCCCCCCCCAATGAAAACGAGAACAGGGATCCGGTGTCCCCCTGTGTAAATGAAGCTGTTATACGTATGCATGGTTTTCTTTTACGGTCACACATGCGCATAATCTATGCACGGACCCCCGTTCTTGTGATCAGATCCCCTCCGATCACAGAGTGACACTGCTGCGATCCGCTGATGATGATTCTTCCATTTTCCTGCAGCGCCACCACAGGACAAGACAAGTATTGCACAGTCCTCTGGCAGTGTCCTGTCTAATACGTGTGATACCTGGAGGACCGTACTGATCACTCTTCTCTTCCAGGTCGGCTACAAACAGAAGATGGAACTGGGCAACAACAAGCTGTACGACATGAAGACGCTGAGCCTGAAGCCCCTGCTGTTTGGTAAGCGCTGAGCCCCCCGTGCCGCTGTTACGTAAGGGACTGTAATCGTCTTAATGCCTGGGGCAGGCTGGGAACGGTGGGGGGTAGAAATGAGCAGCAAATCAGCAGATGTAATCGTGTATGCACGGGGTCCGGCACGCTGTAATCCCCCAGATCCCGCGCTGCCTCCTATATGCACATTTCATCCCGATGATCGATGCTCCCAGGTCTCCTACAAATAAGCATTTGGTCTCTGTGCAGGGGACCCCAATAAATGACGCACACCCCCGGCGTTTCTTACAGCCTCATGTGTATTGGTTTCCATCCCACATATATACAATGCTATATACAGTCCGCCGCCGCAGGCACGTTCTCTCCTAAACGAGTGTTATATGAGGACGCCATGCTGCCCGGTAGGAGGGCTACTCGCCATTACCCCGGGTAGTTCCTCACGTTTTTGGTGCATTAAAGGGCTATTCATAAAGATTTGTTGCAATCCTGACAATCATGATTTAAAGGGGTTGTCCACAGCTTGTTTCAGAAGCAAGAAAATGCTAAAGCCCATGATATACCCACTCTAACATCCATGGCTCCCACGCAGCCCGCTCCGGTGGTCTACGGCAGGACAGGAAGCAATGACATCCTGGTCTTTGGTCACCTGAGTGCAGAGGATTGTGATTGGCTGCAGCGATCAGCTGGAACGATTACATCCCATTGCAGTCACATGACACTGCAGACAATCACAAAGCTCTGCAGTCAGGTGACCAAAGCACACAATGTCATTGTTTCCTGCCCTGCCGTGGACCCCGGAGCTGCCCGTGCTCCAGACTTGTGGGTGAATCTGCCTTCTATTGCACATTGCTCCTCAATTATTTAAATTTATTTTTTAAGTTGGACAACCCCTTTAATTAATCTCTTTCTTTAAGGGCATCTTTCACCAGTTAATAATGATTACTTATGTGTTCCCAGGAAAGCTGTGTGACCACCTGTATGACCTCCATTACTGCACCCACCTTCTTCCCTCTCCAGGAGATCGGGTCTGCCCAGTCTGGGTTCAGTAAAGCTGGGGGTTGTAATGGCGGCCATATGTGATGTCACCCAGCTTTCCCAGGATCAGAATAAGATACAGCAGAGATAACACAAGGGCTTACATTTACTGGTGATTAGCTGATTTTTAAGGGGAACTTTCCGGGGCAGCGGAGGCGGCGTATGAAGAGTCCTATGATCTGCATTTGTGATGCTTCCATTTCTTGGCAGCGAAGTGCAGGTTCTTGTTCCTCTTCTGCCAGGCGTAGGCGTTGTGCACCACGATCTTGTCTTTTTGCACTTCCCCGCTGACGACGTAAGTGCCCGACCGGGTCCCCCGCATTATGTTCTGCACACACGTAGCGTCCAGATCCAGCCACTGCTGGAGTCTGGGGAGGATGTCCCCTCTGGACAGCGAGCCGTGCTTTATGACGTCCACCCTGGAGTCCACGTCAAAGTCAGAGACGGAGCTGGAGGTCGTGTTTCTCCTTATGATGCGAATTTTGGCAGCTGCAGAAAGAAAGAATAAGAGATGGAGCTGCGCAACACTCCCGACGCTCCCTCCACCCGTGCAGAGCTGCTCACAACTCCTGACATTCCCTCCACCCGTGCAGAGCTGCGCACAACTCCCGATGCTCCCTCCGCCCGTGCGAAGCTACGCACCACTTCCAACATTCCCTCCAACTGTACGAAGCTGCGCACAACTCTCGCTGCTCCCTCCACTCGTGCTGAGCTGCGCACAATTCCTGACATTCCCTCCACCCGTGCGAAGCCGAGCACCACTCCCAACATTCCCTCCATCCGTGCGAAGCTGCGCACCACTTCCGACATTCCCTTCAACCGTACGGAGCTGCGCGCAACTCTCGGTGCTCCCTCCACTTGTGCTGAGCTGTTCACAACTACTGACATTTCCTCCACCCGTATCAAGCTGTGCGCAAATCCCAATGCTCCCTCCACCCGTACGGAGCTGTGCGCTACTCCCAACGCTCCCTCCACCCGTACGAAGCTGCACACAACTCTCGGTGCTCCCTCCACTTGTGCTGAGCTGCGCACAACTCCTGACATTCCCTCCACCTGTACGGAGCTGTGCGCAACTCCCAACGCTCCCTCCACCTGTACGGAGCTGTGCGCAACTCCCAACGCTCCCTCCACCCGTACGGAGCTGTGCGCAACTCCCAACGCTCCCTCCACCCGTACGGAGCTGCGCGCAACTCTCGGTGCTCCCTCCACTTGTGCTGAGCTGTTCACAACTACTGACATTTCCTCCACCCGTATCAAGCTGTGCGCAACTCCCAACGCTCCCTCCACCCGTACGGAGCTGTGCGCAACTCCCAACGCTCCCTCCACCCGTACGAAGCTGCACACAACTCTCGGTGCTCCCTCCACTTGTGCTGAGCTGCGCACAACTCCTGACATTCCCTCCACCCGTATCAAGCTGTGCGCAACTCCCAACGCTCCCTCCACCTGTACGGAGCTGTGCGCAACTCCCAACGCTCCCTCCACCCGTACGGAGCTGTGCGCAACTCCCAACGCTCCCTCCACCCGTACGGAGCTGCGCGCAACTCCCAACGCTCCCTCCACCCGTACGGAGCTGCGCGCAACTCCCGACGCTCCCTCCACCCGTACGGAGCTGCGCGCAACTCCCGACGCTCCCTCCACCCGTACGGAGCTGCGCGCAACTCCCGACGCTCCCTCCACCCGTACGGAGCTGCGCGCAACTCCCGACGCTCCCTCCACCCGTACGGAGCTGCGCGCAACTCCCGACGCTCCCTCCACCCGTACGAAGCTGCGCGCAACTCTCGGTGCTCCCTCCACTTGTGCTGAGCTGCGCACAACTCCTGACATTCCCTCCACTCGTATAAAGCTGTGCGCAACTCCCAACGCTCCCTCCACCCGTACGGAGCTGTAGACAACTCTCGGTGCTCCCTCCACTTGTGCTGAGCTGCGCACAACTCCTGACATTCCCTCCACCCGTATCAAGCTGTGCACAACTCCCAACGCTCCCTCCACCCGTACGAAGCTGCACACAACTCTCGGTGCTCCCTCCACTTGTGCTGAGCTGCGCACAACTCCTGACATTCCCTCCACTCGTATCAAACTGCGCAACTCCCAACGCTCCCTCCACCCGTACGAAGCTGCACACGACTCTGTGCTCCCTCCACTTGTGCTGAGCTGCGCACAACTCCTGACATTTCCTCCACCTGTATCAAGCTGTGCGCAACTCCCAACGCTCCCTCCACCCATACAGAGCTGTGCGCAACTCCCAACGCTCCCTCCACCCATACGGAGCTGCGCGCAACTCCCAACGCTCCCTCCACCCGTACGGAGCTGCGCGCAACTCCCGACGCTCCCTCCACCCGTACGGAGTTGCGCGCAACTCCCGACGCTCCCTCCACCCGTACGGAGCTGCGCGCAACTCCCGACGCTCCCTCCACCCGTACGGAGCTGCGCGCAACTCCCGACGCTCCCTCCACCCGTACGGAGCTGCGCGCAACTCCCGACGCTCCCTCCACCCGTACGGAGCTGCGCGCAACTCCCGACGCTCCCTCCACCCGTACGGAGCTGCGCGCAACTCCCGACGCTCCCTCCACCCGTACGGAGCTGCGCGCAACTCCCGACGCTCCCTCCACCCGTACGGAGCTGCGCGCAACTCCCGACGCTCCCTCCACCCGTACGGAGCTGCGCGCAACTCCCGACGCTCCCTCCACCCGTACGGAGCTGCGCGCAACTCCCGACGCTCCCTCCACCCGTACGGAGCTGCGCGCAACTCCCGACGCTCCCTCCACCCGTACGGAGCTGCGCGCAACTCCCGACGCTCCCTCCACCCGTACGAAGCTGCGCGCAACTCTCGGTGCTCCCTCCACTTGTGCTGAGCTGCGCACAACTCCTGACATTCCCTCCACTCGTATAAAGCTGTGCGCAACTCCCAACGCTCCCTCCACCCGTACGGAGCTGCGCGCAACTCCCGACGCTCCCTCCACCCGTACGGAGTTGCGCGCAACTCCCGACGCTCCCTCCACCCGTACGGAGCTGCGCGCAACTCCCGACGCTCCCTCCACCCGTACGGAGCTGCGCGCAACTCCCGACGCTCCCTCCACCCGTACGGAGCTGCGCGCAACTCCCGACGCTCCCTCCACCCGTACGGAGCTGCGCGCAACTCCCGACGCTCCCTCCACCCGTACGGAGCTGCGCGCAACTCCCGACGCTCCCTCCACCCGTACGGAGCTGCGCGCAACTCCCGACGCTCCCTCCACCCGTACGGAGCTGCGCGCAACTCCCGACGCTCCCTCCACCCGTACGGAGCTGCGCGCAACTCCCGACGCTCCCTCCACCCGTACGGAGCTGCGCGCAACTCCCGACGCTCCCTCCACCCGTACGGAGCTGCGCGCAACTCCCGACGCTCCCTCCACCCGTACGGAGCTGCGCGCAACTCCCGACGCTCCCTCCACCCGTACGAAGCTGCGCGCAACTCTCGGTGCTCCCTCCACTTGTGCTGAGCTGCGCACAACTCCTGACATTCCCTCCACTCGTATAAAGCTGTGCGCAACTCCCAACGCTCCCTCCACCCGTACGGAGCTGTAGACAACTCTCGGTGCTCCCTCCACTTGTGCTGAGCTGCGCACAACTCCTGACATTCCCTCCACCCGTATCAAGCTGTGCACAACTCCCAACGCTCCCTCCACCCGTACGAAGCTGCACACAACTCTCGGTGCTCCCTCCACTTGTGCTGAGCTGCGCACAACTCCTGACATTCCCTCCACTCGTATCAAACTGCGCAACTCCCAACGCTCCCTCCACCCGTACGAAGCTGCACACGACTCTGTGCTCCCTCCACTTGTGCTGAGCTGCGCACAACTCCTGACATTTCCTCCACCTGTATCAAGCTGTGCGCAACTCCCAACGCTCCCTCCACCCATACGGAGCTGTGCGCAACTCCCAACGCTCCCTCCACCCATATGGAGCTGTGCGCAACTCCCAACGCTCCCTCCACCCGTACGAAACTGCGCACAACTCCCGACGCTCCCTCCACCCATACGGAGCTGTGCACTACTCCCGACACTTCCTCCCAACCGTATTGAGCTGTGGCATAACTGCAACAGCCTGTTCATGAACCAACTTGTAGCTCACCGGCTGCTGCAACACTACAATTCCCAGCACGATCTGTTAATAGTCCATTACCCAGAAAATATAGTAGAATGTTGGGACTCATAGTTTTTCGATAGCTAGGGAGCCACAGGTTGGGACCCCCCATACCGATTGACTAGTTTTTGGGTAACCCAGTGAAAATGTTTCTTCTAAGGCAGGTATACGCTGTAATAGACATATATACTGTACACAGCTACTACCCCGCTGAATCCGGCGCTGCTTCCCTGGATGGAGACGTGACGCGCCGTCAGCCTGAGTCTTGTGTCTTTATATGGTCCCAGAGCCGGTGTCAGCGGCGTGTAATTTACTTTTACAAGGGGGGCACCCATCACCTCTCCCCCCATACACAGGGGCTTGCCTCCTGTATACGCAGCCGGCTTCTGAGACAGAAAGCATGACTTTCCAAAGCATCTACTCGTCGGACGAGTGCCGCTCTGGAGATGCCGCTGCCATTTATGGGTCTGAACTGTTCAGCGAAGGATCGTTCACCTGCAGCAATGTATCATCGCGCCACCTGTCCGCGAGTAAAATGCTCCCTACTTAGAAAAGTCTTGCTGCTTCTTTCCAGAGATGGCGCCACCTCTGGCCACAGACTGCAGCTCAGCTCTGCTGCAGTGAATGGGGCTGAGCTGCAATGCCACTCACAACCTGTGCACAGGGGGTGGCGCTGTTTTTCCAGGAAAGCGGCCATGTTTTTCTGAAATGTAGGTCAGATACATAAAATAAATATAGAAAGTGTCCCAGATGGCACGAGCCGGTGGGATAATGCATGAGCGCTGGATGGCGGCCTAGATACGGGGGGCCTGATTGCCTGGGAGCAGCTGACAGATGCGTCTACCCCCTCAGTTTGACGTTTCTTGTCTTTATTAAAGGGGTTTGTTTTCTAAAAAATAGGGATCCAAGGCAAATAACAATCGCTCCATCGTTGCGGTGGTCTCTGCCAGCGCTGGGAGTGACTGCCGACGCCAATGATTGACTGCAGTGGTCAGTAGACTGGTTGGGGGACATCATCACTCACTGTTACAGTGGCGACCGCGAGAGCGGCCTGAGCTGGATCAAAGGATTGAGACTTTTATTTGCCATTGACCCCAGATTTTCCCCCTCCCTTAAAGGGGTTGTCTATTACTAGAAAAAAACATGGCTGCATTCTTCCCAGAACAGCTCTACAAGAAAAAAAAAAATGACTTCATTCAGAAATGGTGCAGAACCGCAATACCACTCTCAACCAATAGACAGGGGTGGCGCTGCTTTGGAAGAAGGCAGACATGTTTTATCCAAGTCATTTAAAGGTTCGTTTTTTTAACTTAACTCCTTCATTAACTTTAAAGGGGTTGTGATCACCAGTGATCAGTGGAGATCAGCGAGTGTTTAATTTCCCTGCAGCGCCACCACAGGATGAATGAAATATTGTAAGCTGGCCATTGAAATCAATGTATGTAATTTGTGAATCTGTCAGATCCCCCAGAGCGGGGGATAAGAGATAGATAAGAGGGTCTCGAGTAAGCCCCCTCCACCCTGCCCCTTAATGATGAGACAGAAGGGCACTTTATGCCGGGCGCTGTCATCGGAGATGCACACTGTACAGTTGGCATCCGTCTCACCCCGGCTGTTACCTGCACCCATTTACAATGGGCACAGATGATGTTGGCACCAGTACAAGCTTTGCTAAGTGGTGGCAGCACTGGAGGTGTGCATCATGTCAGCACTTACTGAAATCATTAGCGCAGAAAGTATCCAGGATGTCCTTGGCAGAGCTGGCCTCGTCGAGTTCACAGTCCCTGCAGCTGGCACGGGGCACCGCTGTAAGAGAGAAGAGGAGCGTCAGTGTCCCGGGGACTATAGAACCCCAATATACATAACCCCAGTATACCGAGTCCCTCTATATCCGGTGACCGCCCTCCATCATCAGTTATTCATGATACTCACACACAGGAACTAGAACGTCTGTCTGAGAGGCCAGAAACTGATGATGGAGGCGACGGGCGGTCACCAGATACTGATGATGGAGGCGACGGGCGGTCATAAGACACTGATGATGGAGGCGACGGGCGGTCACCAGATACTGATGATGGAGGGGACAATCAGTCGCTGGATACTGATGGGATTTAAATATCTTCTTCTTTTTCTTTCCATTTTGATACATGAAGCAAACTATTAACACTTGGATTTTTGGAAGCTTCTAACTTATTAGATAATGTAATGTATGTACACAGTGACTGCACCAGCAGAATAGTGAGTGCAGCTCTGGGGTATAATACAGGATGTAACTCAGGATCAGTAATGTAATGTATGTACACAGTGACTGCACCAGCAGAATAGTGAGTGCAGCTCTGGGGTATAATACAGGATGTAACTCAGGATCAGTAATGTAATGTATGTATACAGTGACTGCACCAGCAGAATAGTGAGTGCAGCTCTGGGGTATAATACAGGATGTAACTCAGGATCAGTAATGTATGTACACAGTGACTGCACCAGCAGAATAGTGAGTGCAGCTCTGGGGTATAATAAAGGATGTAACTCAGGATCAGTAATGTAATGTATGTACACAGTGACTGCACCAGCAGAATAGTGAGTGCAGCTCTGGGGTATAATACAGGATGTAACTCAGGATCAGTAATGTAATGTATGTACACAGTGACTGCACCAGCAGAATAGTGAGTGCAGCTCTGGGGTATAATACAGGATGTAACTCAGGATCAGTAATGTAATGTATGTATACAGTGACTGCACCAGCAGAATAGTGAGTGCAGCTCTGGGGTATAATACAGGATGTAACTCAGGATCAGTAATGTATGTACACAGTGACTGCACCAGCAGAATAGTGAGTGCAGCTCTGGGGTATAATAAAGGATGTAACTCAGGATCAGTAATGTAATGTATGTACACAGTGACTGCACCAGCAGAATAGTGAGTGCAGCTCTGGGGTATAATACAGGATGTAACTCAGGATCAGTAATGTAATGTATGTACACAGTGACTGCACCAGCAGAATAGTGAGCGCAGCTCTGGAGTATAATACAGGATGTAACTCAGGATCAGTAATGTAATGTATGTACACAGTGACTGCACCAGCAGAATAGTGAGTGCAGCTCTGGGGTATAATACAGGATGTAACTCAGGATCAGTAATGTAATGTATGTACACAGTGACTGCACCGGCAGAATAGTGAGCGCAGCTCTGGAGTATAATACAGGATGTAACTCAGGATCAGTAATGTAATGTATGCACACAGTAACTGCACCAGCAGAATAGTGAGTGCAGCTCTGGAGTACAATACAGGATATATTGTCGGACGTCACTTACTTCCGGCAGTTCTTGTGTCGTTGCTAATAGTGGAGATGCACATCCCATGATCAATAGTAAACTGTTCACACTTCAGTATTTCTGGCCACGGGTACCCATAACACGCCATGATGGGGGCACAGCTGTTCCTCACCGCCTCGCACAGGCTGCGGCACGGCTTTATAATCCTGTCACTGTAGACATGAGGAGGTCATTATTAATTCTAGAAATCATTTTTAGAACTTTTCCCCCTATAATCGGTGTAAGACCCCGAGTCGTCCTCTTCTGACAAATTCTGTTTGAGGGAAAATTTGAGGTTGATCAGTCATCACCGACTCTGTACACGGGCATGTGGCGACAACCCTTCTGGTAGCTGCGGTCATCTTGGTTGTCAGCCAGCTGACACAGATGTAGCTAATATACCATCGGCAGGGTGCAGGGCGCCCGTTATTAGCTGCCATAATCCCTAATCCGCGGTGCTGGGCTCTGGCGGTAGGTGGCCCTAATTCTGTTGTCAACTTGTACGATTCACTGAAACAAAGAACAGGAGACTCAGCTCTGCCCAGAGAGCCGGAGTGACGCACGTACGGCTCCGTCAGCCGTAATTCAAGGAGACACCCCACGATGCCAAAACCACTAATGGGAAAACACGGCTCCTAATTAAATTGCCAATGACGCAAGTAGGAGTAGTAAGTCCACATGTGCAGCACGGAACATAATCGCAGCCCCCCAGAGGGTATCGCCAGCGCCCTAATGGCCTCCTAATGTCTAAATGTCAATGCCATTAGGCACAGGGCCGCTTCCGCCCTTCGGGACGCTCTGCTCACTGACTTACTGCAACCTGGGCTCAGCTCGGTGAAAACCCTACACTTTCAGGTGTTACATGCAAGCAATGGCCGACGGTCTACGGGGGATTCCAGGCGGCACTTTGCTTAGCCCGTGGCACACACTGTATGTCGGATGTATCCTGAGGCTCCGATTCAGCTTACAGGGGCCAGTATAGTGTCCTCGTAGCCCCCATTGGGCATCATGTTGCCCGGAGGCACCCGTGTAATATGATATCCCGCATAGGGAGCCTATGGACACAAGTGGCACGGTTTGGCAGTATTTGCTCTCCAGGGTAGTAGAAGCGCTCGTCGTTAGTGCTCTTTCCCCCCTCTATACCCTGATAATACATACAGAATGGAAATGAATATTTCGGGGGTACGTTACCCATCCAGACATATCGGTGCCATTAGCGAGCACAGGAAGATTCTGGCATCCGGGTGGCATTCACGTGCAAGGAGCGGCAGCCAACTGGAAGATTGCTGGATCACCTCCGCCATCGTCTCGTGCTCCAGCAGGTTGGGAATCCTCATCTCCGTGTATCCAATGCCATAACATAGGGGCATGTGCTTGGGGATGGTCATGCACCGGGACGAGCTGCTCACAAAGTCCACCGACATTGCCCGAGAGCCACCGGTCCAAAAACAGAGCAAGACAATCAGGTGCCACTTTGGGTATTGGCATCCGGGGCCTCTGCCCTTCCCTGCACTCATCATCCTCATCCCTGCACAGGCAAGCGGGCGAGTGAGTCTCCCCTGAGCACCAAGCTGGGGTATTTTATAGGGCCGGAGGACACTTTTTCCTACTAATCCTTTCTCATTACGATCCAGCACACTTGGACAAGACAATCCCACAGTTTGCTTTTGCCAATGGGCCTGATTGTTTGGTCTTGTTAGGGGGGCAGCTTAAACCAGCAGGTGTTGTAATAGGGGCCGACAAGGAGGCTGAATGTTTGAACTCGCCTGGCATTATCTCGGGCCCATTATTGTACTCATGATTGGATCTCTGCGGGAAGCCATTTGTCCACCAATCCCCCCTTTTCTACGATTTGTGATCATTAACCATTCCGTGTTTCCTCCTCACTGTTCTTAAGACAAAAAAAAAACAAAAACAATCATTTATTGACCTGGGAGCAAAGGGAGGGGAGGATAAGTCAGGGCTGTTGATTTAGCCCTGGGGGCGCTCAAAGAACCCATGATGGGACCCCGGGCTTATTAAATGTTTTCCTTTTTAAAACAATCCTCCACGGCTCACTGGCACCTATTTAGTTTTTAGGATCTGGAGATCAATCACAATGTCATTTGCTGGGGTGCAAAAAAACAAAAAACAAAATAACAATTAGGGGTTTCAAGGGAAAATGAAAAAAGAAAAATCAATGTTTTTGAGTTGTCCTCAATCAGTATGGCCGCCTCTGCCGACCTCACAGGGGCAGTAAGCAAACTTTCTCGGACATCGCAAAGCACCGAGGAGGCAACTTCTTCTTTTGGGTTGGGTCACGGCATGAGAAATATATGGAACTTTTGAAATTATACCCATTTATTTTATTTTTTGTACTTTGGCCTGAGGTTTGGGGCCAGAATGAAAAGGGTGGACTGATTTTGACTCCTGTAATCAGAGTATCTACAGTTTTCTAAACTTGGCTCAGTGATTAAGTTCACTCCTCTTGTCTGGTATACAAATACCCCGACCTATGGAAAGTGACTTGTTAGTGCCACTTGAGGCATCTAGACCCAAGGGGGACACGTCTTGTCAGTCGCAAACACTAACTATACACCCAAAGTCACAAAAAGTTCCATCCATCCTCTCAACTTCTGGGAAAGGAAACTCTGACTCTGCCAAGAAAACTCCAACCCGGCCAATCCATATTTTGCCAGATATCTGTCTCTTAAAAGATTGGACTTCATTTTTTTATATAAATGGATCCACAATTCCTTCCTCACTTATTTATTATTAAATTAAATCCCTTTTCTGAAACAAAGCACCAAATCTCCAGCACTGGTGTAAAATACAAGAATTTAAAGGGTTTTTCCAGTTTTGGAAAATCTATGTCCCCGTCTGCAGTTTATCTTAAAAATCAAAAAACAAAACAATCTTTTTTTTAAACAACCTTTACTCCCCATGTCCAGTGCTGAGTCTCCACCGCTGCTTCCGCTCTCTGGTATTGTCTGCAGCACTGACGTTATGTCGACAGCACTGCAGCCAATCACTGAGCATGAGCCACTCAGAGCTGCTGAGCTCACTGATTGGCTGCAGACAGTAACAGACTCCAGGAGCAGCAGTGGAGACTCAGCACTGGACCCGTGGAGGGTGAGTAAAGCGCTGTTGTTGTATTATTTATTTATTTTTTTAAACGTACTGCAGCTGGGGGACAGGGTTTGCAGAAAATGGAAGGCCCCTTTAAATTTTGCACTTACCGGTAAGAGGGACTGAGTTTCACCTCAAATTATACGGTGGACACAGTACCCCCTGATCTTGTGATCTGCGGGACCCCCCCAGAGATGACTTATCACTTATTTTCTGTTAACCCCTTAAATTCTGAGCCTTGTTAATCAGACACCATACCCCTGTTTCTTACGACAGTCACCAAATTACTTGTGTATTAACACCCCCCTCCCCCAATCCCGTTCTTGCAGAAATCCCCAACTTTTTATCAGAACAGGAGTGTAAGCTCCTCATCCACCTGGCCCAGCTGAAAGGACTCCAGGTCAGCCAGATCCTCCCCGTGGACGGCTACAAGGAGGCCATGGAAAATCTGGAGATAAGCAAGGCCGACATCTTCAATCTGCTGGATCACAATCAGGACGGGCAGCTGCAGATAAAAGAGGTGAGGACAGGGTTAAAACAACTGCAGGGGCATTAGGTCATAAAGGGGGCTCCGGTATCGATCCAAGCAACTTTGTAATATACGTTGTTTCCGGTTGTTTACATCTCTGCTTGCTGCCAGTGAATGAGAAATCGGAGCTAAACAGTCTGGAATCTGGACTGATACTATTTACCTAAAGTGATACATTGTAACAATTATGTCTGGTCTCCTATGTGACTCTATTTTATTCTCAGGATAATTGAGGGTCTCAGTTGTGGGACCCCCACTGATCCTCAAGTTACCGCCTACCCTTTAAATAGGCGATAACTTTTAACTATTGGGAATAACCCTTTAAGGGGTTATTACCCGTCCTCCTAGATGGATATTGCCGGATCACACTTGTAAAACTAAGCACTTTTGAAATTTACATCTTGTTAAAATTTCCAGCCGTTCTTGAGATACGAACGCTTTTCTTTTTTTATTTACAGCTCGTTGCCTAGGAGACCGACCACCACTGCTGTCTGTAGCTTGTAAGCGCTGCTCTGAAATCTGGCCGGGAATTAGGAGTGAACAGTGGGCTCCAGCGATCCTAAACAGCTTCAAAACAGCAGGAGAAAATAACTTGTAAGCACGGCGCATGTTCTGAAGTCTAACAGCGGTGGTCGGTCTCCAAGGCAACAAACTGCACACAACAAAAGTATTATTATCTCAAGAACGGCTGAAAATTTTAAGAAACAGCAAATTGGAAAATTGCTTGTATTTACAAGTAAAATCCGAAAATATATATATTTAGGAAGATGAGAATATCCCTTTTAAGGCTTATTTATAGGTAAGGAAAATCCTTTTAAGCTGGGTACTGGCTAAAAATGATTTTCGCGCCTCACGGCACTGTCTATTGCTGGCTGCAGTATGAGTTAACTGAGAACCAGTGAGTGAGCTCATTCTAGTTTCCTTCTGAGCACCTCTCAGCTGATTTATTGACCTCCTCTCATTAAAGGGGTCCTCTATGTGGCCATAAATACAACCCAGATAAAAGGGTTTGTGACCTTCGCTATTGTCCGTGGATGTCATGAGATAGGGACATAGAATCTTCCATATAACCTTCCTGGGTTGTGAAGTGGTTAATAAGAAGGGGGCTACTATGCGCTGGCCTCGGGGGGGGGGGGGGGGGGGTCTTGGAGACCTCGTTCTGTACAGAAGTTCTTATTATTATTCTTAGGAAGACACTCGAACGCTCATAAAAACCATTATGTACGGCCATGTTTATATTCCGCTCTTCCCTTACCCATTGTGAAAGAGCAGACCCTCCATTATCCGT
Organism: Ranitomeya variabilis; assembly: GCF_051348905.1. Classification (NCBI taxonomy): domain Eukaryota; kingdom Metazoa; phylum Chordata; class Amphibia; order Anura; family Dendrobatidae; genus Ranitomeya; species Ranitomeya variabilis. The sequence continues at coordinate 206,186,982 of NC_135239.1, forward strand.
GGCACGCACCACATAAACATGCCCGCCTCGCCAACATATCATTTTTATTGCCAGGGGAACGAGTGTTTGGATCCGACCTAATATAAAGCAAGTAAATATATAGCGAATGCTCGGATCCAGCGATGTATCCACCCCGGAGCAGACGTGTCTGGCAGGGATTATTCCAGATATTTCCAAATACAGCAACGTATTATCCAGGAATTCAGATCCTATGAAAACTATAAGATCAATAGACAGATGCGCTGTATGGAGATAAGTATGTGCCCCCCCAACAT